>NC_086446.1:231271162-231418014 GCF_028390025.1 Pseudophryne corroboree
CTGCTAGCTATTTGCAATACAGACTATGCTGCCTTAAACTGGGATTCTCAAGGAGAGTAGATAACAAGACAGAAAAATGTGAATTTGTGAACCCCTGTAAATGGCGTCCTGGAAGCTGCCCGTAATGTGATTCACCACAATTGAAAAGAGCGACTTTAATTTTTCTTTTGTTACCAACTATACAAAGGAACACAAAACAGTAGAGAAGATAATTAAAAAACATTAGCTATTACCCAGTAAACCGAAAGTGATTTATCGTAGAGCCCCTATCCTAAAATCCAAACTCGTTTCAAGTGCCTTACCTCCACCACCCTCGATATCAACCATAACATCAACTGGTTTTTACCGTTGTGGGTCATGTGTGGCATGTAAAAACATAAAAAATACAGGTGGCAAGAAAGTTGATGAGATCACCATTAATGGGAATAGGATACAAATTAAGGAATTTATTACTTGCAATGTCAAGAACGTAATATATGCAATAAGATGTAGTTGTGACAAAGTATACATAGGTAGAACCTCACGGCCATTAAAGGTGAGGTTAGGGGAACATATTCGGAACATTAAAAAGGGGCTAGAGACCCATGCTCTCTCGGCTCACTTTAAACAGGTACACGGTTGCTCTATCTCAGGTTTAGCATCCTTTTGTGGGATTAAAGCCGTCAAAGGGAACATTAGGAATAAAGACAGTTCCAAACTTTTGGCAAAAACAGAAATGAACATGATTTTCAATTGTCATACTTTGGCTCCAGGGGGGCTAAATAATGATTTTGAACTTAAATGGTTCCTATAATGCATGCTTTTAGGCTCGGAATTTTGTGTGAAGTTTGTTTTGCTCATCCTGATCATTGTTCTCTAGTCTTTCTAGGTTCATAATTGTATCTGGATAATCCAAGACTGAAAAGAAAAAAATGGGCAGAAACATTTCATTAAGAATGTGTTATGTTATGTCATGACAAGGTGGTGAATCACCATGGTAACCTTGAAAAATCACGGTACTAGTAGATATATGCACTAGATGGAAACACTATTATATATATTTTTTAGGCTAGACCACTATCAATAATATTTTTACTTATGGGCAACTTTTGACCATTTTAATAATGGCTGCCCTTGCATCAATAACTTTTCATGATGTTATTCACATCCATTTTCCCTGTTCTCCTTGAATAGGACATAGGAATAATATATACTAAAGTGTCACTTTTTTGTTCACAAGTTTTGGAAAAAAATATTTCTTTAAGTAGCGCCAGTGACTTCCAGTTTAGGTACCGGAAGTCTAGATATTGTGCGCTCCACTGTGCGGGCCAATGACGAGTGCTCGCTTCCCTAACCGAGGCCGCGTCGTTATGACAACGACGCATAACGAGCGCCACAACCAGCGGGGTTGGTTTTCCTGTCTTGATGACAGGAAACTCATATGCGGTTCACCATGCGTTCCAGTGACGCACTTCCTGTAGATGAGCCGCGTTGTCATAACAAAGGCGCGGATCGTCTTTCTTTGTATTAATTAACTAATCTCCATGCTGTATTGGGGGAAAAGATTTATTAAGGAGACACATTAGGAAAAGCAAATTACCCACTTCACTTTAATCTGGGAGGCGTCAGCAGTACACATCCGGATCACAAGTAGTAGAAATTGACTGGTGTTTGTGAGTCACGGTTGCCATGGAGACCCCATATATTAATGTTTGAAACAACTCATTGTTTATGTTATATATTTTATAACTCTGTCTAAAACGATAGAAAGGCCATACATGGTTGGTTTTCTGTATTTTGTTTAATAGTTCTTTTAATTAAAAAACTGTCACCTAATGATGATGTCAGCAATTGATAGTTGCTGATTGGAGGGTCCACACATAAATATCAGGTCATTCCACTCTCTCAGCATGTCTTGATAAAGGCTTACTACAGGCCGAAACATGTCGACCAGCTGAGAGTGTGGATCTATTTGAATATACATAGGTATGAACTAAGTACTTTTTTAAGGAATTTTTTCTGTGTATACGAATTTTATTGTATGTTTTTGGATTAATTTTATGTTTAGAGTCTTGCTGCCATAATTTGCCTTTTCAGACTCTGTTTTTAAAGAATTGTTTTTGTCAGCTGTATATATTTCCCCAATTGTGTGGGGCATTTTTTAACAATAAAAATCGTGTTTTTTTCATGTGGATCCATTGTGATTGAAAAATATTTTTTTCTGAGCAACCCGCCATCACGGTGGAGACATCACATACGGAGACAGGAACTCTCTTTTTCACTTCAGTCAGTCTCCTAAAGAAACCCAGATGAGCTTACACATAACTACCTCTTCTGTGAGTAGGGTACGCCTGACATTCATCCACCAAATATAAAAAGAAACCTTTATGTGCTTTCATCAGCATTGTCTTGTGTGAGTGAGGTACGCCTATCTCTCTTTTGGCAAAGTGGGCTCACTACTAGATGGATATTGTTTAAACACAGTGGTGGATCAAAAAGATAACTTTATGGGTGTTTCCCCTCTATATAAAGAGTGATTTAAGGTACACCCCTTCTGGAGAGTGATTATTATCCTCCTATGTACGAATGTATACAATAATGAGAGAGAATATGGTGTAGTTAAAAAGAAACAGTACTACACATATATATATATATATATATATATATATATATATATGTTTTTTTCCCCATGGTGATATCTACATGAGAGGAAAAAAGCACCCTGATTGAAGGAAAGAGAGGAATATTCCTGAAAAGAAACCGCTATATGTTTGAACCCGCCTCCTTTTTTGTAAGTGAGGTATGCACATGCTTCTTTGTTAAAAAGAGTTCATCAGATTGTTTGGTTGGATACAGTGGTAGACAAAAGATACCTTTATAGGCTTACACCTTTTATGTGCAAAGTGAGTCAGGGTACGCTTTCCCAGTATAATTGATGTATGTGTGAATGTCCATAGTAATTAAAGAAGAGTGATATGTAATTGAAAACGATATCACACATATATATATACATATTTTTCTTTCATGGTGACACCCATATGAGAGGAAAAGACATCTGGTTAGAAGAAATAAGGAACCATCAGTGAAAGAAACCTTGATACGTTTGAGGCAGCCTCCTTTTATTGTGAGTGAGGTATGCTCATCTTTCCTGGTTAAAAGGGTTCATCACGAGAGTGGCTCTGTCAGACACAGTGGTGGATAAAAGATACCTTTATGAGTTTAACCTTTTCTTGGAAAAGTGAGTTGGGGTACGCCTCTCCGGTGAAACAATCACCTTCTTCACTGTTTGAAAGTGTTTAACAACAAGAGAAACTCATGTACTGTTAAAAACTTTATTACACATTTATACAATCCTTTCTTTTCATGGTAACATCTACACGAGTGGAAGGAAGGCCCTGTTGAAGAAAATCAGAACTCTATCGACTTATTAGAATGTAATGCATCTGCGGAACGTATTGTGAAGTATAAATCCCGCTAACATTATAGCACCTGTAATTGTTTGAGTCCCACACATTCTTTGTGTTTAATCTGTATAAATTTTTAATTTTTGGTGAGATTCAATTGTGGTGAATCACATTACGGGCAGCTTCCAGGGCGCCATTTACAGGGGTTCACAAATTCTCATTTTTCTGTCTTGATATCGGGTAATCTGCCTAATAATTGTATAGGTGTGTAGCTAGCTCTAGTCGTCATATGTAGGACAAAGTCCTGATGCCATCTGACATAGGTGAAAAAGCTGAGACTGAATTGCTTTGACAACACTGTCTCCTCCAATCCACACAGAGGAACATACCAATTTTTCAGTCACTGTCTGCATGTTCCAGAAGTACCTCCATCCTAACATGACAGACTACTAAATTTTCATAGACTCTATTCAGCACATAGTACACTTTGTAGGGGCATGTGCACAAAATGGATTGTGGTTATGCCACAATGGCCATGTCATACACTAGTGATTGTGCACACCGGTGATTCTTCCTACATACCTTTAAAATTTCATGAGCCGTGGCATGTGCACTAGTGGATATTATACTGTGGCTAAAGTGCACAACACCTCTCTTGTGGGGGGTCCTTTGTGTAACACCAGTGGAAGGAAGGATCTCAAGAGCTTACAGCAGAGGTTTCTAAACTGTGTGCCGTGGCTCCCTGGGGTGCTTCGGGACACTTGCAGGGGTGCCCTGGGTTGGTGGTCCAGGACCAATTCAAATTATTCATGGGCAAAATAATAAGCAAAACCAGTGCTGGTGGCTGCCAGTCATAAAATATGTGGCCAAACAGAAGCAAATCTTGTCCCTCACCACACAACTGACCCTAAGGATGACACATAAACGCGATCTACTTAATGTAATATTGCTTTCTAAATTTCTCAATAAGAAATTTTTGGCCTAGGGGTGCCGTGAAAAAATTCTGATATTCTAGGGCGCCGCGACTCAAAAAAGTTTGGAAACCACTGGCTTACAGTAAATGGTTTGTCCTATGGCTATAGATGGCATTTGCAGAACTGTCTCTGTGCCAAAATGTTTCTAAGTGTTGTTAATTAAGTCTGAGACTACTTTTTTCTTACAGTAAGTCTCTGTATTTAATTGGAAAAAGAGGAGGGCATGAACTGATATGTAATTTCTGCCTTTTTGGCATAACCTGCATTGTGCAGTATTATCATGCAATTGAATAGTGTATGTTGATTCTATTTACAGTTAAAACTGTCTGTTATTGTTACTGTAGCTTTTATGAATAACAATACATTTTCTTCCCATTCCTGACCTGCACGTAATATAGTGGGATTGGCATAATATCTTACTACTTAAGTTTTTGCTTTAGTCCACATGCCTTATCTCTTACTATTGTTTCAGGTCAGATGGCTCTTCCCATAGTCAAGTGTGTGTCCCTTTTACAATGTGTTTACTTTGCACTTGGTAGTGTTTTCCCAAGTTGACCATTGTTAGAAGTGCAAAGATCCTTTACTAAAGCTTTTTTTTTTTTTTATGAAAAGTGGTGGTGTTGCCCATAGCAACCAATTAGATTCTAGCTGTCATTTCTCTATGCATCATAGAAAATGATAGAATCCGGTCGCTATGGGCAACAACCTTCACTACAGCTTTAGTAAATCTACCCCTCAGTGGTAGTAATAATGGTGAGGCATCATGCTTCACACAATGTTAACCTATATTTCTAACACCAGAATCCGCAGGTAACATTGACACAGAGTAAAGAAGAATTGGAGAGGAGGCAGCTTTAGCTCTCTAGAGCCAATAATAGGCCAAACAAATACATCTTTGCACAGATGTGTCAATGAATTACAGCATAATCAGGGACATAAGTAGAAAGTGTTCAAAGAGTAACATTTGCACAAATCAAAATTAAAAGGATGTATCTCTTCACCCCCCCCAATGCCTCAGCAGACTACGAATAAAATAATGAATGTATGTACACCCTTTACTAAACCTTGCCAATCACATGAACTTCCTTTTGTCAAAGGATGAAAGGAGTCGGGCTATCTAAGCCTGCCAGGGCCTAAACCAAACTGACATAGTCTTTAGGTAATTAAATGTCAGCAAATTAAACAGTTCCATTTGGAGCCATGACGGGCTGAGGGATTGAGGCTGTGTAGAACATATGGATGGAAGAGATTACCAGTGAAGACAATAGATATGTTTATCTCAATAATAATAATAAATTTGTCCCTTCTGTTTACGTAGAGTAGAAGAGACACTGTGGAATTTATGAGGCTAAGAAACGCTTAACATGCATTGTTCCTCGCAGCAGTTTACACAGCACTCACTATTAAGAGGAACCTTTGTAACTTTTTTAAATAAAATGGTCTCAGATGATGGCTGATAAATGCTTTGTGTACAAGTTACTGCTTGGTAAAACCATGGATGTATTTAATATCTTAGCTTTACCTACCTTCACCTAGTAAATGAGGATTGAATAGGTGTCCGAAGGCTGCATATGGAGTGAGAAGTATGAGAACCTGTATTGCCACAATTTGGTGTCACATAAAGAATGTGCTGCTGTTTATTTTTTTTAATTTACTGACTGCAGGCGGTAGTCATTAAAGCTACAAAGCAGCCCCCGTATCATGCCATGTCAGTCAATGAGTGCCCTGAGGTAGTACTGGTAAGGATTTAGCTAAATCAAGAGGGGGAAAAAAGAAGTGGTTGTATATTAATAAGTGTAATAAAATAAAAAGTGACTTATTAATAAATGTTACTGCTATTGTTGGCTTATTAATTGAGCACTAATTATATTAGTGGCATGTTACTGCACATTACTGTTACTACTGGTACCAGTGCGAAAGGTGTCATACTGCTGGCCATATTATAGGTGGCATACTTCTTGGAGGGCTGGAGGTTGTTTTGCACCATCTTCTTTCGGCTCCAGCGGGCAATGGTTTAACGGTGTTCAGCTTCTCTACATCCCAGCTGCCATCTCCAGGTAGAGTTCTCCTCAGGGGGCGTAGCCAGAATTGTGTAGGCCCCATACCAACATTCTTATGGGGCCCCTGTCCCAATGCTTCTAGAGAGACACTACCCCGCAGCAGTTGTTAATTTTAACAACTGACCTAATAGTGCCCAGTTCATTTTCTGAACCACAGTAGTGTCTTATTTAATGTTATGCCCCACAGTAGTGCCCTACTTCATTTTGTGAATCACAGTAGTGCCCTAGTTCACATTATGTCATATTGTAAGGCTGCCAGTACACATTATGCCACACAGTACCCCCAATTCACATTATGACATAGAGTGTCTTCACCTTATATTCTGCCACATTACAGTGCCCAAGTTCATATTATGTAACATTATAATGCCCTCCACTTCATGTTATACTATATATTAAAATAAGCAGGTTCAGGGGCATACCTAGATATACAGTATTGCAGATCCCAAGGCAAAAGTTTGTAAGGGCCACTATGCATCACCCAATGGTGAAACATGTATATAACACATGTAACTGTGACAGGGAAGGTGGGCCCCTCTCAGCTCTGGGCCCCATAGCAGCTGCACTCCCTGCACCTATGGTAGCTACGCCCTTGACTCTCCTCCTTTTACCACTTCACACTCTGGACAGCATTACTGTACTGTGAAGCTGGCATTTATTACACAGAAGTTCCCTGCTCTGTCTTTGATCTACCCATCTCCTAGACCTAGAGCATTGCCTAGTGAAAAAAAAAAAACATCCAAAGCACCTCCATAAGCATGCCTACTCCACTTCTACCACCTGTGGACACTACAGGGGGCAGCACAATTCCTTCTCCACAGAACACCCCAAAGTTGTGTGACTCCATGCCTTTGCTGTTCACTATATCAACTCCTCATTCTATACCACCTGCTTATAGCATGTCATATGCATTGATGCGATATGCTCTTACAAACCACTTTGCGTCCCGGCTGTTACAGCATTATCAGCACACAAAGTAGTGGTTTCTACAAGCCATATATATTATTCCATCATGGAAAAATGTGTCACCCCAAACCCCCAAGCTCTAGAGAAGATCGACAAAAAGCTGATCCGTCATCAAGTGAGGCTCCTGTGCAAGATGATATGAGATGTATTTCACCTTGGGGTGCATTATAGTCCTTCCAGCAATTACAAAATAAATGAGGGATACCACAAACATATTTTTTCTTGAAAATACAGCTCTGTCATTACGTATCTTCTTTCGCCACATTGACACCCACACACTGGGGTAAATTTTCTAAGATGGGAGTTTTATTTAAGATGGGATGTTGCCATAGCAACCAATCAGATTCTACTTCTCATTTATCTAGCACCTTCTAGAACATAATACCTGGAATCTGATTGGTTGCTATGGGCAAAATCCAATCTTAAATATAACTCCCATCTTAGTAAATTTACTGCACTGCCTCCATCCGATAAACTGGAGCTTATGCTCCATTTTCTGAAAACCAACTCACACAAAATGAAATACCTGTACTGCAATTTACTCTCAGCAGTTGGTAGTGACCCATGTAACTCTACATTTGGAACTAGGAATGTTGCATGCTCTGGGTACCCCTCCTCCGAATTTGTTCTTAGGTATTACCCCTACACTCTTAACAACCTATTTTGTTCTGCTTTACAAGAAATCCATATTAAAACCATTCGTAGGGCATACAGTTTATCACTAGGTACTTGTCAAAGTCGGAAAAATATCATGCTGCACGTTGCCATATATTCACCCCATGCGCTTGCCCGCTGCACGTGCACATTCTCTCCCGTGCGTGCGCATATTCGCAGTTGCGTAATGAAGCTTCTACGGCTGTGCGCATTGACGCGTGGTATGTGCATTTACGGTAGAGTTTGTGTGCGTCTAGCGGGCGACTCAAATGTTACATAGTAAATCCAAATAGTATGTTTTATAGGTAATGTTCCCCTTAATAATAACTGTAAGTTTGTTTATTGTAACTAGTCCCTGGACAGAGGAATTCCTCTTTGCATGATACGAAGGGTCAGACAGGGTTTGAGCAGTGGTGTTTGGTACCTAACTAAAGAACATTTTATTAGAAACAATCCGGTGCTGGTTAGGTAAAGATTAATCGCTCCTGCGTATAGTTATGTCTATTAGTAGTTTCTGGACATTTACTATATTTGCAGTTCATTATCCATGCGGCGGGAATACTGAGATTCCCTCCCACCTGAGCAGTTCGATATAGTCACAACCCACCTGTTCAAACTAACCTATGACCTTTTGTTATAATGCGGGGAGACATTCCTGTGTCCAATGAACAATGAGATTATAGGTCCCTTTGTAGTGTACTGTACGCAGTGTATATAAGAACAGCCAGCCTGGCCAGCTCAGTCTTCTCTCCACAACGGTTTTCACCATTGACTAACTAGGGAGCTGGTACCAGGACTGCGCAGCGATCGTTCCCAGTGTGTAAGTTATTCTCTGTAACCAACTTATTCTTTGTTTGTATTTGCCATACTATCTCTCTCTCTCTGTTATTGTTAAACTGTTGTATATTGTATATGTGTAGTTATTCTGCTTAGATATTGATGTTAGCATGTAGTGTATGAACTGTTAACTGTTTTCCCTTTTTTTACATAGCTAGATATTGTTAGTAAAGGTTTTGGAACCTTTAGCAAGGTATTGTGTGTTTATTACATTGCTGAGAGTATTCAGAGCGTCTCAATCGCTCAAGAGGCTTTCATACAATAGAGGTTAATTAGCATTGCATTGTGCTCACATTACAAAACCAAGGTTTACAGTAGAGATGAGCGGGTTCGGTTCCTCGGAATCCGAACCCGCCCGAACTTCAGGTTTTTTTACACGGGGCCGAGCGACTCGGATCTTCCCGCCTTGCTCGGTTAACCCGAGCGCGCCCGAACGTCATCATCCCGCTGTCGGATTCTCGCGAGGCTCGTATTCTATCGCGAGACTCGGATTCTATATAAGGAGCCGCGCGTCGCCGCCATTTTCACACGTGCATTGAGATTGATAGGGAGAGGACGTGGCTGGCGTCCTCTCCGTTTAGACTAGAGTACTAGAGAGAGAGACACAAATTTTGGGGAGCATATTATTAGGAGGAGTACTACTTGCTGCTGATAGTGTGACCAGTGACCACCAGTTTAATTAATCCGTTCTCTGCCTGAAAAAAAAACGATACACAGTGTGACACAGTCACATACCATATCTGTGCTCAGCCCAGTGTGCTGCATCATATGTAATACTGTATATCATTATCTGACTGTGCTGAGTGCTCACTGCTCACACAGCTTAATTGTGGGGGAGACTGGGGAGCAGTTATAGCAGGAGTACATATTTTAAGTACAGTGCACACTTTTGCTGCCAGAGTGCCACTGCCAGTGTGACTGACCAGTGACCACTGACCACCAGTATTGTGATTGTCTGCTGACCACCAGTATATTGTGATTGTCTGCCTGAAAAAGTTAAACACTCGTCGTGTGGTGTTTTTATAAACGCATTCTGCAGACAAGTGTCCAGCAGGTCCGTCATTACATAATATATACCTGTCCGGCTGCAGTACTAGTGTGATATATATATATTTTAATTTTATCTCATTATCATCCAGTCTATATTAGCAGCAGACACAGTACGGTAGTCCACGGCTGTAGCTACCTCTGTGTCGGCAGTCGCTCGTCCATCCATAATTGTATACCACCTACCCGTGGTTTTTTTTTTTTCTATCTTCTTGATACTAGTAGCTTACTTTAGGAGTCTGCAGTGCTGAGTCTGACAGACAGTGTCCAGCAGGTCCGTCATTACATAATATATACCTGTCCGGCTGCAGTACTAGTGTGATATATATATATATATATATATATATTAATTTTATCTCATTATCATCCAGTCTATATTAGCAGCAGACACAGTACGGTAGTCCACGGCTGTAGCTACTTCTGTGTCGGCAGTCGCTCGTCCATCCATAATTGTATACCACCTACCCGTGGTTTTTTTTTTTTCTATCTTCTTGATACTAGTAGCTTACTTTAGGAGTCTGCAGTGCTGAGTCTGACAGACAGTGTCCAGCAGGTCCGTCATTACATAATATATACCTGTCCGGCTGCAGTACTAGTGTGATATATATATATATATTTTAATTTTATCTCATTATCATCCAGTCTATATTAGCAGCAGACACAGTACGGTAGTCCACGGCTGTAGCTACCTCTGTGTCGGCAGTCGCTCGTCATCCATAAGTATACTAGTATCCATCCATCTCCATTGTTTACCTGAGGTGCCTTTTAGTTGTGCCTATTAAAATATGGAGAACAAAAATGTTGAGGTTCCAAAAATAGGGAAAGATCAAGATCGACTTCCACCTCGTGCTGAAGCTGCTGTCACTAGTCATGGCCGAGACAATGAAATGCCAGTAACGTCGTCTGCCAAGGCCGATGCCCAATGTCATAGTACAGAGCATGTAAAATCCAAAACACCAAATATCAGTAAAAAAAGGACTCAAAAATCTAAAATAAAATTGTCGGAGGAGAAGCGTAAACTTGCCAATATGCCATTTACCACACGGAGTGGCAAGGAACGGCTGAGGCCCTGGCCTATGTTCATGGCTAGTGGTTCAGCTTCACATGAGGATGGAAGCACTCAGCCTCTCGCTAGAAAAATGAAAAGACTCAAGCTCGGCCACTAGGGCCGCTTATCTTACTCACACAGCTACCTCATTGCGCCTCTTTTTTTCTTTGCGTCATGTGCTGTTTGGGGAGTGTTTTTTGGAAGGGCCATCCTGCGTGACACTGCAGTGACACTTCTAGATGGGCCCGGTGTTTGTGTCGGCCACTAGGGTCGCTTATCTTACTCACACAGCTACCTCATTGCGCCTCTTTTTTTCTTTGCGTCATGTGCTGTTTGGGGAGTGTTTTTTGGAAGGGCCATCCTGCGTGACACTGCAGTGCCACTCCTAGATGGGCCAGGTGTTTGTGTCGGCCACTAGGGTCGCTTAGCTTAGTCATCCAGCGACCTCGGTGCAAATTTTAGGACTAAAAATAATATTGTGAGGTGTGAGGTGTTCAGAATAGACTGAAAATGAGTGGAAATTATGGTTTTTGAGGTTAATAATACTTTGGGATCAAAATGACCCCCAAATTCTATGATTTAAGCTGTTTTTTAGTGTTTTTTTTAAAAAACACCCGAATCCAAAACACACCCGAATCCGACAAAAAAAATTAGGTGAGGTTTTGCCAAAACGCGGTCGAACCCAAAACACGGCCGCGGAACCGAACCCATAACCAAAACACAAAACCCGAAAAATTTCAAGTGCACATCTCTAGTTTACAGTATAGGCTCAGCCTTTCATTGTGTTGCATACAAGGTTTACTGAGTGTCATCCCGTGAGCATCTGCCCCGCTCGTGTTCCCCTCGTGGTCACGAGCGTCCGCTACGCTGGTAGCGTAGCATTACGGTAGTTGGCCGCATATAGCGTGCTCGACACCAAGCGTTAAGCTGTGAGCGAGCGTGCCGCATGTGCGTCTCAACCACGGCTAAGCGTCTGCTACACTAAGTGCGTACCCTTACGGTACCCCATACGCCAATTGCGTACTGAGTCTCTTACCCACAAATAGTGAATGTTATAAGATAAATATTTAGTTTTATCATACTTTATACCTGGTGGTCAAAAGTGTAAGCATCCTGGGGCAAATTTTTGCCACTGCTTTTTGGAAGTGTAGAAAAATGATTCGCTTTTCGAATAAAGTGTTAGTATTTATTATTAACACAATTATGTGACTACGCTTACCCCTCATGTAATTCCTATGTTACGTATTTTGTCATTTTGACATCTATGTTCCCCTTTTTCATGGACACACTGAACCTGCCCAGTTTCCATTTCTTACAGTCAAAATAACAGTGGCAAAAAAATCTTTAGAAAATGGACCCATCTCTGACTGAAGTTCAATCATATCTGTTGGAACGTCATTATTTTGAAAGGCGGTCACTCTTTGCAGATACAAAAAATGGAGTGTCTACATCGAGTTTCTAAATTCTAGCATTCAGGCCCCCATTATGAAGGTCCTAGATAACACAATCTGGTATCTACATAGGCAATACTGATTCTGCTCTAACGCTGTGTCCTCCCTCATTTATCCCCCGAACAGGTCACACCTGTGGTTGCATCGCGATTGCAACTTCCCACTCCCGCATGTGATCCATTTGTGGGAGCTTACGCACCCATGCGATCCTAGTGCGCGTACACATTGGCAGGTATGCTGATTGTGTCAAACGACATGCATTTGCCGCGATTAGCGGGATAGATCTGTACAGACTTGATCTGACTATTATTATCTTATTTAACTATATGCACGACATTTCCTGTTTTAATGTGATTTCATAATGGAACCTATACTGTGGCCATCCTTTATGCACTTCTTACTCACAGCAACCGGACAGGATTCCCCATTCACGGCCCCCACCCCCCTCCTCTATTTTTATTTCACATTTATTCCTCCTATTTGTCTGTTTTTCCCCCTCCTTGGACGATGTGCTATACCTGTTGTACAGGAATACATACTATTTACCGGCGGGTGGGATGCTGGCTGTCAAGATCCCAACAGCGGCATCCCGCCCACCAGAATGCTGGCAGCGGGGCAAGCTCTAAAAGTCCCCTTGTGGGCTGGCTACGCTCACCACGCTGCATGATTGGGGTTTTAGGGACATGTGAGTATGCTCAATCACATTGGCTATATATTACTCTCCTTGCAATAATACTGGAGACAGCATGAGGGTGCAGGAGGTCGAGCATAGCGCTGACGGGAGCGGGTCTGCATGAAAATCTATTCATACCAGCTTTATCTATTGGATGAGTGAACTCTGTTAAATGTCATATACTGGGATTCCAAACACCTGTGAGAAATCACGGCACTCCTGCCATTTATTTACCATATGGTGCTGCAAAACAACATATAAGATTCTCATTTGGAGTGCGATTTATTACTTCTGCTTGCTGGATGCACCTTATATTCATCTGATATCATGACATGTTGAATGTTAAGGACTTGGCGTTATAATTATCATTGGTAACCACAATAGATTAAGCAATTTGATACATTAAGCTGCTATTCTGATGAATATATATTTTTTATGTAATGTAAAGATTTTTTATTAAATGTTTAAATACAGCGCTCTCTTTGATTGGCTTGTTTTAGCTTAATTGTGTGTGTATATATCTTATTTCGGTACACCAGAGTATTGATTGGGAGCAGCTTTGAGCAATATTAAAAGTGACCTTTTACTATAGTTAACAATTTTGATTGATATACTTCTTGTGCACCTGAATTTTTTTATATATATATTTGTAAAAGTTTGGACCAGCCCATTCAATTTCATTATCAACCTCGACATTAGTTATCAAATGTAATCCTTGCAAAAAATTGGTTTGTGGGGCCCAAACAAACCCAGCACTTCAGCCACAAAAGTGGTAGTCCCTGTCACCGAAGTGCTTGGTTTGTTAAACTGTGTATATCCTTTTTAATATACGACATATGAGTTGGTGGGAGGGTCAAGGACAATTCCATCTTGCAATGCTTTTCTTTTAATTATGGTCTGTTTGTGGGCTTTGGTGACGGTCTATTTTGCAGAGTGAAATATTTATTGGTTTGGTTATTGCTTTAAAATCTGTGCAGGTGGCGTCTCCCATATACAAAATGCTCGGGGCCAGGAGCATTTCAGAAAAGGGAGTTTTCTAGTATTAAGAATACTCTTTGTGGGGGTGTGGGATGTCTGTCAGTGGTGCATTAAGGTGTGGGGGTTGGTTCCGATGTGAATGTCTTGGGGGTCCAAAAGTAGTGAAGGAAGGTCCAGCAGCGGTGTGGTAAAGTCTGGTGGGGTGAAGTGGAGTTCGGCGGAGGTCCGGCACAGGTACAAAGAGAAAGGTCCGGTGGCATCCTCCAGTGGTGCAGGGGGAGGGGGTGGAAGAGGAGTGCCCAGTAAGGGAAAGGCAGTCATTGGCCAGCAACAGTAGTGACATCACAACATAGGTCACATCATGGCATCACAGCTGGACTGAAATATTCCAGTTTTCTGAAAATTTTGGTTTTTAGACTTATGGATACGGGAGACCTGACCTGTAATAATTTGCAACACATTTAAAACAGAAATTATGTGATGCCTCACACGTGTTAATTTCAATCAATCAATCAATCAATAAATCAATCAATCTTAAATTTTATGACCTTTTTGTCTCTTCTTAGTTGCTGCAGAACAGGTACAGATCTTGAGCTAGGTCTTACACATATTCATTTTTATGAATCAATCAATACATTGATAATTGTTATATTCCTTTTCTTTCCTAATTTGCGGCAAAATAGATGTCTTTATAGTCCAAGTCTTAATTTTAATTTGTATGTAATAATCTTTTCGATCAATCTATCATTCTTTTACTTGCCTTCAACTAAAAACTCCTCCACTTCTCTATACACTTTCCTTAGGTCACTGAGCTAGTTTTTGATTATTGAAAACAATCTTGGTTACTTTCTATGGGGTCATATAGTTTATTAAACTGCCATCCTCCTCTCTGCCACTGCTGTGTGGCAATGCTTCATAGATGTGCTATAGACTGCTGTGTCTTTGTGCTCTGGTGCTTACTAGCTTTTGGCCAATATTGGTGAAACAATATTGTGAGCTTTGAGGTGGTCAAAATTTGCTGGAAATTACTGGAAATTAATGTTATTGAAGTTAATAATACTGTAGGAACAAACAAAGGCCCAAATTACATGGTTTTAGCATTTTTTAGCATTTAAAAAAAATAGTTTCCAAACCAAAACATGTGAGGATGGTTTTGTCAAATTAAAACCAAAACACAAAATTAATATAGAACCAAAATAAAAACACGGGGTCAGCACACATCTCTACTTTACAAATGATGTGACAACCCAGGCACACACAAGGAAAAGGGTGAAATCCACTTAGTATGATTAATTATTAAAAGGCTGCTTAACTTAAAGACCTTAACCTAATAGATGGTAAGGTATGACAAATTTAGTCTAATGATGAACTGATCAAGGTCAATGTAATCTTGAAATGGAAAGTTATACAATAACAATGATAGAATATCATTGTGAGAAAAGCTTAACAGAACAATGGGGGTCATTCCGACCCGAACGCACGCTGCAGTTGTTCACAGTGCAGTGATCGGTTCGGAACAGAGCAGGTGCCGGCGCCTGTCAGACGACCGAAGGCCGACGTTACCTAGTGATCGCCTCTGCCTGATTGACAGGCAGAGGCATTTGTTGGGCGGGAGGGGGCAGCACGGCAGCATTTAGCCGCTGTTTTCGTGGCGTGGTCTGGCCAACGCAGGTGTGGCCGGACCATGCGGGGGGCGGGCCGCAGTGGCTGCGTAACATCACACGCAGCCGCTGCGACCAAGGGAGCGATGAGAAACTCCCGGCCAGCCACAGGAGCAGCGCTGGCAGGGAGTTTCTCTTTAAGTACAAAAGCATCGCCGCTGTGCAAAGCTTTTGTACTTGTGCGGGTAGGGTGGGGGGGGCCGGACTGACATGCAGGGCAGACTAGTCCTGTGCTGGGCGTTCCCCCGCATGTCTGGGAAGATGATCATAGCTGTGTTAAATTTAGCACAGCTACGATCAACTCGGAATGACCCCCGATGGCATTGTATAATGACATTTAAATGGGACAATCAATAATATAACTAAATGATAGCACTAGAGATGAGCGGGTTCGGTTTCTCTGAATCCGAACCCGCCCGAACTTCATGGTTTTTTTCACGGGTCCGAGCAGACTCGGATCCTCCCGCCTTGCTCGGTTAACCCGAGCGCGCCCGAACGTCATCATGACGCTGTCGGATTCTCGCGAGACTCGGATTCTATATAAGGAGCCGCGCGTCGCCGCCATTTTCACACGTGCATTGAGATTGATAGTGAGAGGACGTGGCTGGCGTCCTCTCCATTTAGATTATAAGAGAGAGAGATTTACTGGAGCTTAGGACTAGGAGGAGTACTGTAGAAGTGTAGAGAGTGCAGAGAGTTTACTAGTGAGTGACCACCAGACAGTGCAGTTTATTTAATATATCCGTTCTCTGCCTGAAAAAAGCGATACACACAGTGACTCAGTCACATACCATATCTGTGTGCACTGCTCAGGCTCAGCCCAGTGTGCTGCATCATCTATATATATTATATATCTGTCTGACTGCTCAGCTCACACAGCTTATAATTGTGGGGGAGACTGGGGAGCACTGCAGTGCCAGTTATAGGTTATAGCAGGAGCCAGGAGTACATAATATTATATAGTGAGTGACCACCAGACAGTGCAGTTTATTTAATATATCCGTTCTCTGCCTGAAAAAAGCGATACACACAGTGACTCAGTCACATACCATATCTGTGTGCACTGCTCAGGCTCAGCCCAGTGTGCTGCATCATCTATATATATTATATATCTGTCTGACTGCTCAGCTCACACAGCTTATAATTGTGGGGGAGACTGGGGAGCACTGCAGTGCCAGTTATAGGTTATAGCAGGAGCCAGGAGTACATAATATTATATTAAAATTAAACAGTGCACACTTTTGCTGCAGGAGTGCCACTGCCAGTGTGACTGACCAGTGACCTGACCACACTGACCACCAGTATAGTTAGTAGTATACTTATATTGTGATTGCCTGAAAAAGTTAAACACTCGTCGTGTGACTTCACTTGTGTGTTGTTGTTTTTTTTATTCTATAAAAATAAAACTCATTCTGCTGACAGACAGTGTCCAGCAGGTCCGTCATTATATAATATATAATATATACCTGTCCGGCTGCAGTAGTGATATATATATATTTTTTATATCATTTATCATCCAGTCGCAGCAGACACAGTACGGTAGTTCACGGCTGTGGCTACCTCTGTGTCTGCACTCGGCAGGCAGTCCGTCCATAATTGTATACCACCTAACCGTGGTTTTTTTTTCTTCTTTATACATACATACTACTACGACATCTCTTTATCAACCAGTCTATATTAGCAGCAGACACAGTACAGTACGGTAGTTCACGGCTGTGGCTACCTCTGTGTCTGCACTCGGCAGGCAGTCCGTCCATAATTGTATACCACCTAACCGTGGTTTTTTTTTCTTTCTTCTTTATACATACATAGTTACATAGACATCTCTTTATCAACCAGTCTATATTAGCAGCAGACACAGTACAGTACGGTAGTTCACGGCTGTGGCTACCTCTGTGTCTGCACTCGGCAGGCAGTCCGTCCATAATTGTATACCACCTAACCGTGGTTTTTTTTTCTTTCTTCTTTATACATACATAGTTACATAGACATCTCTTTATCAACCAGTCTATATTAGCAGCAGACACAGTACAGTACGGTAGTTCACGGCTGTGGCTACCTCTGTGTCTGCACTCGGCAGGCAGTCCGTCCATAATTGTATACCACCTAACCGTGGTTTTTTTTTCTTTCTTCTTTATACATACATAGTTACATAGACATCTCTTTATCAACCAGTCTATATTAGCAGCAGACACAGTACAGTACGGTAGTTCACGGCTGTGGCTACCTCTGTGTCTGCACTCGGCAGGCAGTCCGTCCATAATTGTATACCACCTAACCGTGGTTTTTTTTTCTTTCTTCTTTATACATACATAGTTACATAGACATCTCTTTATCAACCAGTCTATATTAGCAGCAGACACAGTACAGTACGGTAGTTCACGGCTGTGGCTACCTCTGTGTCTGCACTCGGCAGGCAGTCCGTCCATAATTGTATACCACCTAACCGTGGTTTTTTTTTCTTTCTTCTTTATACATACATAGTTACATAGACATCTCTTTATCAACCAGTCTATATTAGCAGCAGACACAGTACAGTACGGTAGTTCACGGCTGTGGCTACCTCTGTGTCTGCACTCGGCAGGCAGTCCGTCCATAATTGTATACCACCTAACCGTGGTTTTTTTTTCTTTCTTCTTTATACATACATACTACTACGACATCTCTTTATCAACCAGTCTATATTATTAGCAGCAGACACAGTACAGTACGGTAGTTCACGGCTGTGGCTACCTCTGTGTCTGCACTCGGCAGGCAGTCCGTCCATAATTGTATACCACCTAACCGTGGTTTTTTTTTCTTTCTTCTTTATGCATACATAGTTACATAGACATCTCTTTATCAACCAGTCTATATTAGCAGCAGACACAGTACAGTACGGTAGTTCACGGCTGTGGCTACCTCTGTGTCTGCACTCGGCAGGCAGTCCATAATTGTATACTAGTATCCATCTCCATTGTTTACCTGAGGTGCCTTTTAGTTGTGCCTATTAAAATATGGAGAACAAAAATGTTGAGGTTCCAAAATTAGGGAAAGATCAAGATCCACTTCCACCTCGTGCTGAAGCTGCTGCCACTAGTCATGGCCGAGACGATGAAATGCCAGCAACGTCGTCTGCCAAGGCCGATGCCCAATGTCATAGTACAGAGCATGTCAAATCCAAAACACCAAATATCAGAAAAAAAAGGACTCCAAAACCTAAAATAAAATTGTCGGAGGAGAAGCGTAAACTTGCCAATATGCCATTTACGACACGGAGTGGCAAGGAACGGCTGAGGCCCTGGCCTATGTTCATGGCTAGTGGTTCAGCTTCACATGAGGATGGAAGCACTCAGCCTCTCGCTAGAAAAATGAAAAGACTCAAGCTGGCAAAAGCAGCACAGCAAAGAACTGTGCATTCTTCGAAATCCCAAATCCACAAGGAGAGTCCAATTGTGTCGGTTGCGATGCCTGACCTTCCCAACACTGGACGTGAAGAGCATGCGCCTTCCACCATTTGCACGCCCCCTGCAAGTGCTGGAAGGAGCACCCGCAGTCCAGTTCCTGATAGTCAGATTGAAGATGTCAGTGTTGAAGTACACCAGGATGAGGAGGATATGGGTGTTGCTGGCGCTGGGGAGGAAATTGACCAGGAGGATTCTGATGGTGAGGTGGTTTGTTTAAGTCAGGCACCCGGGGAGACACCTGTTGTCCGTGGGAGGAATATGGCCGTTGACATGCCAGGTGAAAATACCAAAAAAATCAGCTCTTCGGTGTGGAGGTATTTCACCAGAAATGCGGACAACAGGTGTCAAGCCGTGTGTTCCCTTTGTCAAGCTGTAATAAGTAGGGGTAAGGACGTTAACCACCTCGGAACATCCTCCCTTATACGTCACCTGCAGCGCATTCATAATAAGTCAGTGACAAGTTCAAAAACTTTGGGTGACAGCGGAAGCAGTCCACTGACCAGTAAATCCCTTCCTCTTGTAACCAAGCTCACGCAAACCACCCCACCAACTCCCTCAGTGTCAATTTCCTCCTTCCCCAGGAATGCCAATAGTCCAGCAGGCCATGTCACTGGCAATTCTGACGATTCCTCTCCTGCCTGGGATTCCTCCGATGCATCCTTGCGTGTAACGCCTACTGCTGCTGGCGCTGCTGTTGTTGCTGCTGGGAGTCGATGGTCATCCCAGAGGGGAAGTCGTAAGACCACTTTTACTACTTCCACCAAGCAATTGACTGTCCAACAGTCCTTTGCGAGGAAGATGAAATATCACAGCAGTCATCCTACTGCAAAGCGGATAACTGAGGCCTTGGCATCCTGGGTGGTGAGAAACGTGGTTCCGGTATCCATCATTACTGCAGAGCCAACTAGAGACTTGTTGGAGGTACTGTGTCCCCGGTACCAAATACCATCTAGGTTCCATTTCTCTAGGCAGGCGATACCGAAAATGTACACAGACCTCAGAAAAAGAGTCACCAGTGTCCTAAAAAATGCAGCTGTACCCAATGTCCACTTAACCACGGACATGTGGACAAGTGGAGCAGGGCAGGGTCAGGACTATATGACTGTGACAGCCCACTGGGTAGATGTATGGACTCCCGCCGCAAGAACAGCAGCGGCGGCACCAGTAGCAGCATCTCGCAAACGCCAACTCTTTCCTAGGCAGGCTACGCTTTGTATCACCGCTTTCCAGAATACGCACATAGCTGAAAACCTCTTACGGCAACTGAGGAAGATCATCGCGGAATGGCTTACCCCAATTGGACTCTCCTGTGGATTTGTGGCATCGGACAACGCCAGCAATATTGTGTGTGCATTAAATATGGGCAAATTCCAGCACGTCCCATGTTTTGCACATACCTTGAATTTGGTGGTGCAGAATTTTTTTAAAAACGACAGGGGCGTGCAAGAGATGCTGTCGGTGGCCAGAAGAATTGCGGGACACTTTCGGCGTACAGGCACCACGTACAGAAGACTGGAGCACCACCAAAAACTACTGAACCTGCCCTGCCATCATCTGAAGCAAGAAGTGGTAACGAGGTGGAATTCAACCCTCTATATGCTTCAGAGGTTGGAGGAGCAGCAAAAGGCCATTCAAGCCTATACAATTGAGCACGATATAGTAGGTGGAATGCACCTGTCTCAAGCGCAGTGGAGAATGATTTCAACGTTGTGCAAGGTTCTGATGCCCTTTGAACTTGCCACACGTGAAGTCAGTTCAGACACTGCCAGCCTGAGTCAGGTCATTCCCCTCATCAGGCTTTTGCAGAAGAAGCTGGAGACATTGAAGGAGGAGCTAACACGGAGCGATTCCGCTAGGCATGTGGGACTTGTGGATGGAGCCCTTAATTCGCTTAACAAGGATTCACGGGTGGTCAATCTGTTGAAATCAGAGCACTACATTTTGGCCACCGTGCTCGATCCTAGATTTAAAGCCTACCTTGGATCTCTCTTTCCGGCAGACACAAGTCTGCTGGGGTTGAAAGACCTGCTGGTGACAAAATTGTCAAGTCAAGCGGAACGCGACCTGTCAACATCTCCTCCTTCACATTCTCCCGCAACTGGGGGTGCGAGGAAAAGGCTCAGAATTCCGAGCCCACCCGCTGGCGGTGATGCAGGGCAGTCTGGAGTGACTGCTGATGCTGACATCTGGTCCGGACTGAAGGACCTGACAACGATTACGGACATGTCGTCTACTGTCACTGCATATGATTCTCTCAACATTGATAGAATGGTGGAGGATTATATGAGTGACCGCATCCAAGTAGGCACGTCACACAGTCCGTACTTATACTGGCAGGAAAAAGAGGCAATTTGGAGGCCCTTGCACAAACTGGCTTTATTCTACCTAAGTTGCCCTCCCACAAGTGTGTACTCCGAAAGAGTGTTTAGTGCCGCCGCTCACCTTGTCAGCAATCGGCGTACGAGGTTACATCCAGAAAATGTGGAGAAGATGATGTTCATTAAAATGAATTATAATCAATTCCTCCGCGGAGACATTGACCAGCAGCAATTGCCTCCACAAAGTACACAGGGAGCTGAGATGGTGGATTCCAGTGGGGACGAATTGATAATCTGTGAGGAGGGGGATGTACACGGTGATATATCGGAGGGTGATGATGAGGTGGACATCTTGCCTCTGTAGAGCCAGTTTGTGCAAGGAGAGATTAATTGCTTCTTTTTTGGGGGGGGTCCAAACCAACCCGTCATATCAGTCACAGTCGTGTGGCAGACCCTGTCACTGAAATGATGGGTTGGTTAAAGTGTGCATGTCCTGTTTTGTTTATACAACATAAGGGTGGGTGGGAGGGCCCAAGGACAATTCCATCTTGCACCTCTTTTTTCTTTTCTTTTTCTTTGCATCATGTGCTGATTGGGGAGGGTTTTTTGGAAGGGACATCCTGCGTGACACTGCAGTGCCACTCCTAAATGGGCCCGGTGTTTGTGTCGGCCACTAGGGTCGCTAATCTTACTCACACAGTCAGCTACCTCATTGCGCCTCTTTTTTTCTTTGCGTCATGTGCTGTTTGGGGAGGGTTTTTTGGAAGGGACATCCTGCGTGACACTGCAGTGCCACTCCTAGATGGGCCCGGTGTTTGTGTCGGCCACTAGGGTCGCTAATCTTACTCACACAGCTACCTCATTGCGCCTCTTTTTTTCTTTGCGTCATGTGCTGTTTGGGGAGGGTTTTTTGGAAGGGACATCCTGCGTGACACTGCAGTGCCACTCCTAGATGGGCCCGGTGTTTGTGTTGGCCACTAGGGTCGCTAATCTTACTCACACAGCTACCTCATTGCGCCTCTTTTTTTCTTTGCGTCATGTGCTGTTTGGGGAGGGTTTTTTGGAAGGGCCATCCTGCGTGACACTGCAGTGCCACTCCTAGATGGGCCCGGTGTTTGTGTCGGCCACTAGGGTCGCTAATCTTACTCACACAGCTACCTCATTGCGCCTCTTTTTTTCTTTGCGTCATGTGCTGTTTGGGGAGGGTTTTTTGGAAAGGACATCCTGCGTGACACTGCAGTGCCACTCCTAGATGGGCCCGGTGTTTGTGTCGGCCACTAGGGTCGCTTATCTTACTCACACAGCGACCTCGGTGCAAATTTTAGGACTAAAAATAATATTGTGAGGTGTGAGGTATTCAGAATAGACTGAAAATGAGTGTAAATTATGGTTTTTGAGGTTATTAATACTTTGGGATCAAAATGACCCCCAAATTCTATGATTTAAGCTGTTTTTTAGTGTTTTTTGAAAAAAACACCCGAATCCAAAACACACCCGAATCCGACAAAAAAAATTCGGTGAGGTTTTGCCAAAACGCGTTCGAACCCAAAACACGGCCGCGGAACCGAACCCAAAACCAAAACACAAAACCCGAAAAATTTCAGGCGCTCATCTCTAGATAGCACATTCAATCAAGAACAATAGTAGCAGTTGTGGATATGTAGACTTACTGTACACTGGCAAATTCCCTAAAAGAATTAGGGGCCCATTTATTAAACAATATTTGTGGCTATATAATCCAATACACCCGTTTTCGGATGTTAGACACAAATATTAAGTACCCCCCGAATGTATGAAGGAATCTAAATAACACACAACCAGATGGATGGAAAATAGCATGTGATGCGTCAAAGAAAACATGGCTAAAGCAGATTGTCTAATACTTCAACCATTGCACTTCCATATTGATGATGCCAAGTAAGCTGCCCTAAACCTCTCCCAATAGCGTATGATTATTAGAGCTGTGATCCCTCTATTACCTCCTGCAGCCGCAACGACTATAGGGTTCTATGGGGGACGAGATGCTGCCTGATTTACCAATATCCTGAATGCGTAGCATTCCCAATATTGGTCCATGCAGCTATTGAGGTAGTCCGTTGGAGCCTATGGGCTACAGATCAGGGATGTAGTTCCTGCAGGGTTTCCTTGGAAATGGCCCCTGTGCATAGCGGTCAGGCTGACCACACATGCGCAGAAGCCCTGGCACTGTACTCAGCACATTGCATGCCTGTGCCAAGCAATACATTCACCCAATATGATCGCATTCTGCAATGCGATCCTGGACGCTAATATTGCGCCCAGATCTCATTGCAAATGATAAATGGACCCTTAAGGCCAGTACTCACTGGCAGATGTGAGGAGAGATGTGTGCTGAGCAAACGGCTCAGCACACATCTCTCCCCCCGCTCAGCACAGCGCGATGTGTGCTGAGTGTGCGGGGGGAGCGGGGGGGGGCGCTCATTTCACCCAGCGTGCAGGCCAATCTAGCACCAGCGATAGCGATGCGCGGGGCTGCGCATCGCTATCGCTGTGAGGGGTACACACAGAGAGATCACTGCTTAAAATCTAAGCAATCTAGAATCTAAGCAATCTAGTCAGATTGCTTAGATTTTAAGCAGCGATCGCTCCATGAGTACCCCCCCCCCCCTAACTCTGCTACAAACATGAATGAATTTTAGTTAAAATGTGGTTGTATGACATTAACATGTTAGAAGTTGTGCTTATGGATAAAATAACAAGCTGTATGAACTTGTATTAATTAGGCAACACAAAGTGTACTGTACACAGAGCAATACAAGGTAAACATAGAATTCAATAACAGGTTATCAGTACAATACACAACACAGCATAAGTACCATACATTAATATCACATCACAGACTGGCTAGGACAGTTAACAGGGACAAGTATGGGGCAACTTGCCCTAGCTAACAAGAGTACACAGTTCTGCATGATACTGTACCCAACCTATAGTCAAGCAAACAGAGTGGGAGTTACTGAGGGGTAAAAGGACACAAGGGGTTAGACAGAGTGTTCTACGGAAGAACATGAGGGAGGAAGGGTCTGCCTGTGAGAACTTACATACTATTACTTAGGGTAAAAGGTGAACAGTTGGTGGATGAACTGGAAAAGATTCATGGTGAAGAAGGGGTGGTGGAGGTTATGGTCAATTTACTGTAGTTTACCACGTTAGAGACAGACTTATTTGTAACATTGGGGCATATGTATTAAGCCTGGAGAAGGGATAAAGAAGTGATAAAGAAGTGATAAGTGCAAGCTGATAACGCACCAGCCAGTCAGCTCCTGTCATTGTTCAAATCTGTAATGATTGGCTGGTGCGTTATCACCTTGCTCTTATCACTGCTTTATCGCTTCTTTATCTTTTCTTCAGGTTAAATACATCTGCCCCAGTGGGGCATATTTATGAAGATGACACTTAGATAAATGTATGCTTTTTAGACATCTAGTATGCTGGCAAAAAAAATCTTATTTCTACCAATAAATATATTACAGCATGTTTTATAAGGGTTGCTTATTGCCCCAAAACTCTGTGTTACAAAGCATGTAGTCAGCAAGTCCCTTTGATACTAAAAATCAGCCTGAAAAAAATTGTTTGTTTTTGTCTGTATTCTTATTGATAAATGCATTCCAAGTTGGAGTTACCCAAACAAGTGTGGTTGTATTGTATGCCTGTGCATATACGAAAGCAACGCTGACAATGGGCCTCATTCCGAGTTGTTCGCTCGCAAGCTGCTTTTAGCAGCATTGCACACGCTAAGCCGCCGCCTACTGGGAGTGAATCTTAGCTTAGCAGAATTGCGAACGAAAGATTCTCAAAATTGCGAATAGAAATTTCTAAGCAGTTTCTGAGTAGCTCGACACTTACTCTGCCACTGCGATCAGTTCAGTCAGTTTCGTTCCTGGTTTGACGTCACAAACACACCCAGCGTTCGCCCAGACACTCCCCCGTTTCTCCAGCCACTCCCGCGTTTTTCCCAGAAACTGCAGCGTTTTTTCACACACTCCCATAAAACGGCCAGTTTCCGCCAAGAAACACCCACTTCCTGTCAATCACACTCCGATCACCAGAACGAAGAAAAAACCTCGTAATGCCGTGAGTAAAATACCAAACTTCTTAGCAAATTTACTTGGCGCAGCCACAGTGCGAACATTGCGCATGCGCAGTTTGCGGAAAATCGCTGCGATGCGATGAAAAATAACGAGCGAACAACTCGGAATGAGGGCCAATACCTGAATCCGGTGCAGTTATCAACCTCTATATATATGATAAGTGTAAAAAAAAACCCTATGGCGAACAAAAACCTGTTTTTTACCCTTTGATAAAATTGATGAAAGGGGTCTTGTGTTCCTAAAGTACAACGGGGATGAAAGCCTCTTCTATCTGTTCTCTCTTTCTAGGAATTCTAATAATGATCATGGCGCATATTCATTATCCGTGATTTGTCACAATTTCTACACTCCCCAGGGAATGTAGAAATTGTGACATTTATCAAACTCCGAAAAAGCATTTTTTTCCGGAGTTGGAGAGAAAATCTGTTAGGCTTTGGAAGTGGCTTCGCAAGCAACTTCGCCACGGCAGTGGCTTCTGCTCTATGGCGGAGAGGCAGCGGGGGGAGCTATCACTGCAGGCAGACACTACAGGGAGGGAGCGCTGGACAGTTGGGGAAGCTTGCGGGGACACTGACAATAGGCTGCGGGAGAGGAGGGGAGTGATCACTGGGCAGACACTACAGGGAGGGGGACAGCAGGCAGGTAATGGAGCTGCAGCCAGCCAGCCAGAGTATCACTTTTCCGAAAACTGTCTTTGGAAAAAGACCTGTGTTTTGGAAGACATTATTTTATAATGGTGCAATGATGAATTCTGAAAAAATTGTGAACGAATACAATGAGAACTGAAAACTAAAAATTCTTATTGCACATTTGTTTCATAATGAATATGCCCCATATCTGCTGAAGGGTCAGGGCAAATGCTCTTATTGCAGCCACGGCCTTGGCTGCCTGGAGTTATTGTTGGCAGCTTAGACAATAAACAGGTATAGTGTGGAAACAGTGATTTTATACATTGACAAGCAATAAGGAGACACTGAATTTAGGTTAATGTTCCTGTACAGGGAGAAAGGGAAAACATGACATTATCTGGCATGGTGATGAGTACAGAGGGGCTGGCTATGGAAGAATGAAAGTAGCCTTGCTTCTTCCGGGCATGAAAGAGTCAAGCAGATGTGTGCTTTTCTAACAAGCCTGTAGGGGGCAATCCCTTCCTCTTTTCAGATGACAATAAGAAATTACCTCTGTGAAGAAGTGTGAGCTGTATTGCAGAGAGGAAAGAGCTGGAGCTCCACACCAGACTTGTTGATTTCCATCAGGAACCTGGAGAAAGCATTAAAAGCTGTTAAATGCAAGAACAGGGAGAGGCCTAAATTAGCTGTTTGCAGTGGATCCAGGGATTAGCAGCAGCTCAGGAGATCTGTCTGTTCCTGCATAGGGAGGAGGATCTTCTGCCTGTCATCTGCAGCCAGTGGATGAGGTACAGTATGTTCTGTATATATAGATGTGTCTCTGCAGCACCTTTACAGCTCAGTGTGTATATTACCCGGGCACCCCAGGCAGCATACACGTGTGGATTGGATACAGACTAGAGCCTAGTGTTTGCATCTGCATTTTTTCATTGTGATTGTTTACTATTTGACATAAATGAGCAATGGATGAACATCTGATACAGTATAGGGGTGTCTTGTTCCATCCGTACACCATGTCTGGGATTAAATACAGGGATCATTGTATGTATACACACATATGTAGTATTCCTATTACTGGCAGACATTGTATCAGTGTGTAGTGAGTAACGCTTACACATTTTCTGCAGCTCTTTCAAATATCTGTGACAGGAATACAGATGTTTATGTTTTATTCTCAGACTGCATTTGGGTTAGTAGATTCCTGTGTAGCATGCAGACAGGCACCCTTATCAGCCACTATGTTATGCATCTGATTCACCCCAACTGGGTGGCCAGATCTATGGCACTCAAAACCAGGACCCATATTTAGAGTGCACGACATAAAAACCATGCAGGAACTGGTGCCCTGGACACTTGTAACCGTGGTATGAGGCCTTGAGGCTACCTCATAGGAAAGAACATGTTCACTATCCCTCCCCTCACAGGATAGGGCAAGGGCACTACTCTACCATCACAAGGAAGGCCATAGGCCAGTGATTCCCAAACGTGGTCCTCAAAGCACCCAGGTTTAAAAGCTATCCAAAAGCACAGGCGACTTAATTAGTAACTCAGTCAGTTTGATTGTACCATCTGTGCACAAGCATGGTTATCCTTAAAATCTAAACTGTTATGGTTGTGTTTGCCAACCACTGCTATAAACACCATAGACACTACTCTACCCTCATAAGAGTGGCCGGAGACACTACTCTCCCCTCATAAGAGTGGCCAGAGACACTACTCTCCCCTCATAAGGGTGGCCAGAGACACTACTCTCCCCTCATAAGAGTGGCCAGAGACACTACTCTCCCCTCATAAGAGTGTCCGGAGACACTACTCTCCCCTCATAAGAGTAGTCAGAGACACTACTCTCCCCTCATAAGAGTGGCCAGAGACACTACTCTCCCCTCATAAGAGTGACCGGAGACACTACTCTCCCCTCATAAGAGTTGTCATACTACATAGCAGCTACAGACACTATTCTTGTAGACACATGTCCAAATACCCTCCTTATAAGGCACATTTTTTGTGGGTACTATAGCCCTGGTGTACCAATATGTAGTTATAATGATGATGACACCAATATCACTTCCTAACCACTTCTGTTTGACTGTTAGTGTGTAAACCCCTTCAGCTGATCGTACTTAATGTATGATTGCCACGGCTAAATGATATCAAGTCATGGCTGTCTATTCACATTTCCTATTTATCATGCAGGAATGAAGGTCCACATTGGATTTTTACAGCAGCAAACAAAAATGGTGGCATTTGTATTCCAATACAATTTATACGGAAATAAAACTTCCACATTAGGTACATTCTTTTTGCTACTGAATTTTTATTCATATGTACAGAGCTCAAAATGCATCCACCTCTATATTAATCCCAGCATATTTTCATGTGTACAGTAACTTTCACCCCCAGTGTGCGTGTGTAGTATACATGTGTTTCATAACAGTTTTCCTCTTCTGGTAGGTCTGCTCTATATAGCAGTATCATAATATTAACACTAGTAGTTCTCCTCTGCCAGAAAGTGTGTACAGATTACATTACATAGGCAAAATAGTATTAACACCAGCAGAACTTTTTGTTCCCTGTTCTCAATTTGTAATGTACAGCAATACCTCCTCCCTAAGTATATATGCATATTGGTGTACTGTAATACGCTTCTCCCTGAGTTATGTATGCTCTGTAGTTAAATAGTATGGTAGCAGTTCTCCTCTCCCGGAGTGTTTACATAGTTTGCAGCAGTAACCATTAGATCTCTCTTCCCTGAATTCTGTGATAGGGAACTGCTCCTAGAGTGCGTATAGATAGAGTGCTGCAATAATATATATACCCGTTTCCCTCTCCTTTCTGAATAATGTGCTGTGTACCATGGTATGCTAGATGAAAATTGATCCCAAGACAGAGCCTGATTCAGAGGTAGATGCTGTACTGATGTTTGCGCAGTTGAGCACTTATTTTCTACTGCGTATGTGCAATAAGTCTAGGAAACTCTTACTGCGCATGCACGAACCAAGGTGTGCGATGGTGTATACATTTTCACGCAACATCGCTATTACTTGTAATGGCTTCTGCGATTCATGGGCGGTTCATGGTGGGGACTGGGAGTTGGCCTAAAGTCTTCTCAAAAAGAGGAGGCGTCATGTGCGTGTTATGGAAGTGTTTCAGCATGTGGCTGCAATCTCTTATACAGCACCGCTGCCACAGTGGCCATATCTTAAGAAAGTTACAGGGCAGGGGCTGCTTGAGTAGTCGATGTTGCAACCATTGATGGGTCAATGGTGGAGAAATTGGATCTACTAGAGCACTTGAGCATCGCATAGATATGCAATGTGGCTGTTGCAGGGTTTGCTAAGTGTGTCGCACACTAGTGCACAAGGGGAATGCTTAAAAAGCCTTTCGCCTAGTTTCGTACTTGTGAATCCGTGATAAATCGCAGCCATGCTGTATCTGCATGCACCTCTGAATCAGGCCCATAGTATTAATACCAGTAATACTCTTCTCCTAGGGTTGTACATGCTATTTCCAGCAGTGTAATAGTACTGTAGTTCTTCTCTCCTAATGTGTGTGTATGTTTAATGAAAAGTAATAACACATCACTCTTCTCCCTTAATTGTTGTTGTGTACAGTAATGTTATGGATAACTGCTCCCAGAGTGTTTGTACAGAGTACAGTATTAATAAGATTGTACTCTCATCCTGTGTTATATGTACTTTGTATATCAGTGTTACAGCCATTTTCCTCTCTGGGTTTATGTGTATAGTTTACAGTAGTAACAGTATTATTAACAGTAGCATTCTTGTCACTCAGTTTTGTGATAGAGAACTGCTCCTTGATAGTATGCATATAGCAGTAACATAGTATTAATACTAATAATAGTACTGTCCCTGATTTGCACTGAACAATAGTATGGCAGCATTTCTCCTTTCCAGGAGATTGTGTATAGTGTACAGTAGTACTAGTAACATAGTATTTCCTTACCAATAGTTTTCCCTCAGTTGTGTGTTTTGTACATTATGGTGATAGAGGAGAACTGTATGTAGAATACAGAAATAACTGAATAGTAATACCAGTAGCACACTTTTCTGTCAGTTGTGTGTTTTTCTAGTAATATAAAAGCAATTGAACTCTACCCGAAATAAGTGTATAGTATACAGCAATAACATAATATTAACAGTAGCATCAAATTCCTCCCTTAGTTCTGGACAGTAGTATGATACAAGACAGTGCTCATGGAGTGTGTGTGTGTGTGTGTGTGTGTGTGTGTGTGTGTGTGTGCGCGCGCGCGTGCACAGAGCATCACCGTAACACAGTATTAATGCTGGTAGCACTCTTCTGAGAGCAGTTATCCTCTCCCAGAATATATGTATGTAGTACAGCAGCCAGTAACATACCATTAATACCAACAGCATTCTCCTCTAAGTGCGCTCTGTACAGTACAGAAGTCTGATAGCAGTACTCCTGCCCAAGAGTGGGGGCACAGCGGTAACATAGTATTAATACAAGCACTCTTTCAGTTGTGTGATAGAAGAGAACTGCTCCCAAAGTGTGTGTGTATAGTGTACAGCAATCTAGAATATTAATAACAAAAGCATTGCCTTCCCTCAGTTAGGTGCAGCACCCTCCCTCAGTTTTGTACAGTACTGTGATAGAGAACTGCTCTTGACCTGCAAAGAGTACATCTGTAACATAGTCTTAACATCAAAAGCAGTCTCCTCCCTCAGTTTTTCTTTTTGTGTTTGCTGTGTACAGTAATGTGATCACAGTTCACCTCTACTGGAGTGTTTGTGTGTGTGGACTACAGCAGTAGAATGTGGATGGAGAGTTCAGCACCACACACTTGTGGACAGCGCCTTTTGCATGCAGCGAGCTCAGCCAGTGACAAGTAAAGCCTGGCTGGACTGTTGCTGCTTGAGCAGATTACAGAAGCTATTTGCTCGTCTGATTAATGGATAAAGCACCTGACACTGTGTGAAGGATGCTCTTGCTTACTTTGTAGGTCACAGGGATCCCGCACACAGCAGAGGAGAATGTCTGTCCGATCCCCTCTCCTGGTGCTTCTCTCAGAATGGAGGTGAAGAGGAACAGGTGACACGTGGCTTTCACCAACATAGACCCAGCTATTCCAACATTGCCACCAGAGCCTGTTCATTCCACAGAAATGCCCGGGTGGATGAACAAGCATGGATCCCGCTCCACTACCTCACTGCCTCCTGATCCAATGGAGATTATACGAAGCAAGGCTTGCTCAAGGAGGGTGAAGTTAAATGTTGGTGGGTTAGCGCATGAGGTTTTGTGGAGGACCCTAGATAGGTTACCACGTACCAAGCTTGGGAAGCTAAGGGACTGCAATACGCACGAGTCCTTGATGGAAATTTGTGATGACTATAACCTTGAGGAAAATGAATACTTTTTTGATCGCCACCCTGGGGCATTCACCTCTATCTTGAACTTTTACCGCACTGGAAAGTTGCATATGATGGAGGAGATGTGTGCTTTGTCCTTCAGTCAAGAGCTGGACTACTGGGGAATTGATGAGATCTACCTGGAGTCTTGCTGTCAGGCCAGATACCATCAAAAAAAGGAACAAATGAATGAAGAACTAAAACGAGAAGCGGAGACTCTGAGGGAACGAGAAGGCGATGAGTTTGACAACACTTGCTGCGCAGACAAGCGGAAGAAACTGTGGGATCTGTTGGAGAAACCAAACTCTTCTGTAGCTGCCAAGGTACCTTTAATTGTCATTAACATGAGCTTGTTGTTTGTTTAACATATCTTCATGGTTTCCTAGGTTGGAGATTACTGATGTAAATATATAAAGAGTGATCCTCTGCGATCTGCTAATGGAATAATCTTTCTTTTTGCTTTGTACAAAACACAGTGAAGTAACAGTTACATCTGTCTTTGCTGCATTGTACATTATATTGTGAGATTAAACTTTAAAGGATTCAGTTTGGCATGCAAAGAAATGTGGTCTTCCTCCTGACAACTTAAAAAGTGTTGTCAACGTTTTATTTTTCCAATACAGACATGTCCTAAACTGGCCAGGAGATGAAATACACAAATGACATGACTTTTTATTCTCTTGATGACTCCACAGTTGGGTCTTATTAAGCCTTTGATGACAGATACATAGTAATTACAATACAGGGTACTTACTGGCAAATTGTTGGCATAATGATGCACAAAGTACTAGATAATACATGTACCAACCCCTCTTTGACTTTCCATTCCTTCATTATTTGAGAGCATCCATCTAGCTATGTGTGAGTTTTTTGGTGTCCTCAAGCTCAATGACAGACAGTAAGAAGTCAATTTACTAAAGCTTCTAAAACAGAGAATTGGTGATGTTGCCCATAGCAACCAATCAGATGATAGACATCATTTGATTGGTTGCTATGGGCAACATCACCAATTCTTTATTTTAGAAGCTTTAGTAAATTTGCCCCCTAATCATCAGTATAATCTCTTGGTTAATGGTGTTTATAATGTTGTAGATGAAAAGAATAAAGTATTTAAGTATGACCTGAATGGTTTGTGTGCAGACTTTGTCTAGATACAGATGAATGGTTTACTATTAACATGTTTATCCATCTGGCTAGGATTCCACATATTTCCACTCCACTGACCATAACACTTCCTATGTTTAATTATATAATACTTATTTATATAGTTCCAGTATAATTGCAGCACTTTACAATTAGTAGAGTCAGGCTATGCTTCACCTAAAGTATGTGCTTTAATTGTCTTCAAGGTGTCTTTTCAAGCCCTCAAGCATGTACCCACAATATGTGTAGATAAATTAGTACAGCATATGTATGTTGGTAACATTGGAGGCTATGCCACAAGTCAAGTAATGATCAAGTTATATGTAGGTTTATTGAATAACATCTCATGGATAACACAAATGGCTACTTTCTCTGGTGCTCAGTATTCCGGTATTGAGGGGATCCAGAACTGACAGTATATCCTTAGCAGCTGTGTGATTTGTTTGTCATTAATCTTTTCTGCACTGTTTCAGAGCATTGCACCACTGAATGTAAACAGTAGACATCGATCTGCACCTGGTGATGTGATAGTCTACCTCTCATCTACTGTATATACCCTGTACAAAGACATCACTGCAGTACAGCACAGGGGGAAACGTAAACTAAAAAAAAAATCAGAGTCCATTTACAGACTGGTAACCTGAAATTAACTGACGTAGTGATATTAATAAAAATAGTATAAATCAACTGACATGTAGTATGTGTACACATGAGCTGCTGGGTGTAGTAGTGTATATATTGTAGTAGTGTTTAATTTTCCGGCTGTCGGGATCCCGGCGGTTAGGATACCAATGCCGGAATCCCGACAGCCGGCAATGCCGCCAGCCAGAATACCGGTGCTACAGGACTATTCCCACCCCTGGCTGTCCACGACACCCATAGAGTGGGAAAAGATCCTGTGTAGAGCAGGAATAGATCCTGTGGCGAGCGCGGGTAGCCTGCAAGGGGACTCTTTGCACATGCCCCCCTGTCGGCATACTGGCGGCCGCCGGTAAATCATACTGAATCCTATATATATATATATATATATATATATACCCTTGCAAAACAGTCGGCACTCCCAGGCTCTTAGAAGCAGCGTGCTCCATGCCAGATCAGAAAAATACATACAGCTCCAAGAATGAACAGCACTGAAGACAAGTATATTGCACAGAAATTGTATTGAAGGCTACAGCTGTTTCAAGGCATCAGCCCTTTCCTCAGGCCAAATACAGTCCTTATTTGTATTTGGCCTGAGGAAAGGGCTGATGCCCTGAAACAGCTGTAGCCTTCAATACAATTTCTGTGCAATATACTTGTCTTCAGTGCCGTTCATTCTTGGAGCTGTATATATATATATATATATATATATATATTCAAATAGGAATAAAGTCTCTGCGCCTTCAGTGCTTGGGTATGGAAACTTCCATCTGTGTATAACCAAAATGATATTTATATGCGTACCGGAAGTATGATCAAATTGTGCCTGTAGTGGTATCTTTAATTGGTCATCTCCCCTTGTCTTCTTACTCCATGTGTAAACGCCCTCAGCGGGGTGTTGAACCACAATTTACATAGGCAGAGAGGGAAGATGTGTCAGCAAGAATGCTCTTACTGTTATAAAGTGACTCGTGCCATAATTGTGCCAAAAAAAATGTTTTTTATATATAAAGTGCTCTGTGCCTATAGTGTTTCTATAAACCACTATATTTCTTGTGATTTCTAATATAGATAATCAGATGAGTCAGACGGAACCTGACAACTTCCTGCTGCTGTGTTCCTCACACTTGTGTTTCTACTTGTCATGGGTAAAGAGATACATTGAAAAAAAAACTTTCTCTATAGAGGTACCAGACTAGGTCAATGATCGCCTCATAGGAGCAGCATTCTTAAAAGGAGTGAGTCATTACCTTCCTTTTATTATTTTATTATTCTTTTAGCCACTGGGGTGTGATTCTGATTATCTATATTAGAAATCACAAGAAATATAGTGGTTTATAGAAACACTATAGGCACAGAGCACTTTATATATAAAAAACATTTTTTTTGGCACAATTATGGCACGAGTCACTTTATAACAGTAAGAGCATTCTTGCTGACACATCTTCCCTCTCTGCCTATGTAAATTGTGGTTCAACACCCCGCTGAGGGCGTTTACACATGGAGTAAGAAGACAAGGGGAGATGACCAATTAAAGATACCACTACAGGCACAATTTGATCATACTTCCGGTACGCATATAAATATCATTTTGGTTATACACAGATGGAAGTTTCCATACCCAAGCACTGAAGGCGCAGAGACTTTATTCCTATTTGAACATTTGTAATTGTGACTCAGCGAAATACGAGTCAATAAGAGAGTCTATACTGCAGCCCCTACACGTGGGAGTGCTGTTTGGAATTAACGTGAATGGTTATGCACGAATTTTTATGTATTTATTGTAAACGGTTTAGGTTTTAAGCGCTCATTATACACCTTTATTGTACATATATATATATATATATAATGTGTGTGTGTGTATATATATATATATATATGTGTACACACACACACACACACGAGCTGCTGGGTGTAGTAGTACATCTGTGGGCACACATGAGATTATAAGTGTAATAGTTTATGTACGCACTTGGGATGCTGGGCATAGTAGTATATATGGGCACACATGAGATGCTAGGTGCGGTAGTTTATCTATATACACAGATTGGCTGCAGCATGTACACATATGATAGATGGAGATGTGTATGTGTGCTATGTAAACACATACGATGGTAGGTAGAGTTATGTATATGCAGAATGTGTGTACATTAGGTAGATTAATATATACAGTATGCATTGGATGTACAGAATCTGAATTATGTATGCATGTTGGATAATGGAAGCCTGCAGTATATACACACATTGGATGGTGAGTGGAGTAGCACATGTGCAGGTTGTTCACAAATTGTATGGTGGGCATGTACTGTACACACATGGAATGGTGGAGTGAGTAATGATTATGATTTATGTACACCCATTGGATGGTGGGATGAGTAGTGAGCACTGCACTCTGTATGTACACATGTAGGATGGTGGAAGAGAAGTGTATATGCTGTATGTACACAAGCCATATGGTGGGATGAGTAGTACATATGCTACAGTATATGCACACAATCTGCATGGTGGGGATGAGTAGTGTATATGCAGTATGTACAGTACATATGCTAGATGACAGGAAAAGTAGTGCCTACATAGCATCTACACATGTTGGACAGTTCATCAGATAGATGGATCTGCAGTGAGTACACCCATTGGATAGTGAATGAATTTGTTCTCCTGCAGTATGTTGTACACATGTTGGATGGTGAGTGGAGTATTACATATGTTGCATGTTGAAACATTGGATGTTTGGTGAAGTAGTTTATATGCTGTATTTACACACGTTGGATGATTGGTGAAGTAGAGGATTTACAGTATATACACACATAGGATGATGCGTGTAGTAGGGTATATGCAATATATACACTTATTGGGTACTGTGTATCTGCAATATACAATATATACACATGGGTAAAGTGCAGCAGTATTGGTATTGCTTTTGATACTACGATGAAGTAAATATGGTGCTATACCCTGCTGAAAATGTAGCCTGCAATATCAGCAAGTAACAGCAGACAGAGGAAATTTAAACTCATTATTTATTTGAGTGATATATACATAAAACAAATGTCAATATAAATATGTTTTAGCAGGTTACACAATATCTTTTTTTAACCAAATACCAATTTTATACCATACAGTGAACTTTGTTCTGTAAATAGAGTGGCCTCTGCAGCCACCACACAGACTGTTGTATGGGATGTCATTATACATCATCACTAGCTGCTCCACAGCCAGTTGTCTTCTAGCTCCCATTGTGTATGATTGCTCCTGTGCCCTTTTTCGTATCCAGAGGTTCTCACTGACAGTATTATCTAACAGGCACAATATAACACCCACAGTACTCATACTGTTCACCCCATGAAACATGCCAGGGCACACCTGAGCCACCCCAGGAAATACAGAAGAGGACCTGGGTACCCCATAAAACCCTGGCATCTGGCGTGCAGAGAGGGGCTGTTAAGCACAAATGAAGCCACAGTGTTTGGAGAAATATCTGTAGACTAAGTGGTCTATTCATGAAGCAGTGAAAAGTATGGAGAAGTGTGCCAGTGGAGAAGTTGCCCATGGCAACCATTCAGCATTGAAGTAACATTTATAATTTGCATACTATAAAATTATACAGAGCAGCTGAATGGTTGCCATAGGCAACTTCTCCACTGACTCACTTCTACAAACTTTTCACTGCTTCATGAATAGACCCCTAAACATGACAGGAATCTCTTTCACATGCCATCATATGGAAACATAACAGGACTCTTACCGACTACCCCAGGAAGTGTAAGACTCACATAGGCCATCACATGAACTATATATGTGTGTGTGTGTGTGTGTGTGTGTGTGTGTGTGTGTGTGTGTGTGTGTGTGTGTGTGTGTGTGTGTGTCAGGAATGACACAGATCAATGAAGACTTCATAGTGTTTGCATTAACAGATCAATTCGTGAAATATTGGGTCTTCCTAGACCATATCCCATGCAAACATAGCAAGGCCTTCGCAGACCTCCACATAAAAGCATGACAAACTTCTCACAGACCACCATATGAAATAACGACAAAGATCTCACAGACTATGAAGACATGACCGAGCTGTCACAGAACAAAACCCATGAAAAAATGACATTTCGTGAAGACCACCCTAAGAAAAGATTACAGGGCTTTCACAGACAAACCCATGTAAAACAAGATTACTGACAGAGACCATCCCAATGAAAACATGACAGAGCACTCGTAGACCATGCCAAGACCAGGCTTGCACAGACCATGCCATGAAACACAGACCTTGCACATACAGTGGTAACCCGTGAAACACAATCTGAATTATTACACTACAGAAATACACACCTTGAGATCACGTCCTGAGAATTTATTTTCTATAAAATAAAACTTATCTTGTATATGTTTATACAGGTTGAGTATCCCATATCCAAATATTCCGAAATACGGACTATTCCGAAATACAGACTTTTTTGAGTGAGACTGAGATAGTGAAACCTTTGTTTTTTGATGGCTTAATGTACACAAAGTTTGTTTAATAGACAAAGTTATTAAAAATATTGTATTAAATGACCTTCAGGCTGTGTGTATAAGGTGTATATGAAACATTAATGAATTGTGTGAATGTACACACACTTTGTTTAATGCACAAAGTTATAAAAAATATTGGCTAAAATTACCTTCAGACAGTTTGTATAATGTGTATATGAAACATAAATGCATTCTGTGCTTAGCTTTAGGTCCCATCACCATGATATCTCATTATGGTATGCAATTATTCCAAAATACGGAAAAATCCGATATCCAAAATACCTCTGGTCCCAAGCATTTTGGATAAGGGAGACTCAACCTGTATGATACAAGTTAAATCCTCATGTTTCGAGAGTAGTAATATTTGTTAACTCAATACACATTGGTGGGATTCAGTTAAACTTTAGGTTCTGCCAGACATCACAGCTTGTGTACTTTCATGGGTTAATGCTCGAAATCTACTCAATTATCCCAGTCAGTCAATGACAACGGCCTAAAACAGGGCTATTCCAGTGTGATTACCAAAACCAGCAAACGTGGCTCAACCATAATTGCAGATTAGAGTGCAGCCCACATCGCACGCGGTGGAGTCTCCAAGATATTTGGATTCCTCCCATGGTGTTCACCTGTACACAGCCCTCAACATACATAATGCCTCCGTGTCATCTAATATCCCCATATTTCATAGGGCAACATTATGTACAATACACATATATTTATTCATATGCTGTGGAAAAAACATCTGTCATATATTTTATAGAGGAGAGGATCCAAAAGGTTAAATCTTCATTCATTTGATTTTTTGAGTAGCTCAAATAAACACCAATGATCATGAGCTGATAAATGCAGCCTCTGGAAAAACTCCTTTTCTCTCCAGTTATCTGCTGATGTACAAGAAAATGAAAGCCGCTCATCACTCACCAGTATGATTCATGGCAGTCTAGGAATTAATGCTATGATGGAGCACAAGTCACATCTTTAAATTAATGGTGACTCTTCTATTCCCAGTCCTTAAGACCTGTGGGGCTGATGAAAACTTTGATCACATTTTTATCCAAATAAACAGACCTATATATTATGTTCACTATGGAAAGAAAGCAAATTGCAGGCAAATGCAATTGCTCAGATCACAAGATGCATGTCTGCCCCAATAGCCAATATATTTAACTCACATTCATTAGATACACTTCTACCCAATTATTAAACCTTCATGTTTGCAAAAGAATCATGCGCTATTCACTAGGTTTGAATTAAAACACAGCAGGTATAATTCTCCCTTCCATGTAAGACCCCTATTCCCCCCCCCCCCCCCCCCAAAAAAAAAAAAAAAAAAACAAGAGCATACAAACTATTAGGTTAAGCAGTGACACCGTTGGTCAGTCGGAAGCAACTAGCCAGTACTGGAGACTGTTATCATTGGTGTGCATTTACACCTACCCTCAGGCACCCACAATTGACAGGCATATATACATTTCCTGTGTAATTCATTGGCGCATCAGTAATGGGTGCAGGGTGTCGGTGCACATGGGGCCCACACTGCACACCCTGTACCCATGTTTCATACTTAACCTCTCTGGAAAAATTGCTCGGTGACACTTTTCTCAGACATTTGCATAGAGAAGTCACCAGATACATTGCGCTTATGCCATGAGACCAGACCAGTGCATGTGCAGTAGACGCTGGCACAGTGCCAGTGTCTACTGTGCCAAAGAGAGAAAAGGGTCCGCACGGACCCTGTACATTGGGCCCCTTTCTCTCACTTAAACCTCCCCTGGAGCAGTCAGAATCTGTTTGCAGTTACACACACATTCCCTTACTACGCGTGTGCTGGACCACCCATTCCCTCTCCTGTCACTTCCCTGCAGTCACAGCAAAGTGCCAAGTGTCAGATTCAAGCATATTGCATAGATAGATAGATAGATAGATAGATAGATAGATAGATAGATAGATAGATAGACAGATAAGAGAGAGAATGGATTATGGCCATGTAAGTACTGTAGTTTTGACAAGCTGCATTAAGCATGTGGTTGGCATAATGTTAGAGAAGCACAGTATGCCAGTTACACGCATATATTACACAATGTATCATTATATGACTACTTCTTTACGCTGCGATACCCAGCAGGTGTTGAATTAGTTTAGTGTTTGTTTAATCTTTTTGCTGGAAGTGATAAACATTGTTATGCTTTAGTAAATAAATCAAGCCAAGTTTCCAACTTTAATGGAACTTAGAGCTCAGTTTATACTCATGTAGTGTTTAGATCTTTTTTATTATGTCTGATTGCAACAGTGTCTGGAAGGAGCAGAGAACGGATTGTATAACAACCTTATTTCCAGTCCTAGGGTTTAAAAGTTTTGTGTTACTGGAAATGAGCTTAATTTTCATTATTCGTTACACAGTGAAATTCTTATAGGTGCATACACACCGTGCAATATGCACTTAACTTTCCTTACAATTTTGACTATATAGTCAAAATCACAAGGAAAGTTAGTGCATATCATACCATGTGTACCCAGCTTGCGATGTCGATGCGCGTTCCCGCAGGATCAGCATCGGAAGGAAAAATAGACTGTGCAGGCAGCCCAACATTGACTATATCGGAGCCTGGCCCCGTCAAATAGTCAATGTCGGGCTTTGCGGCGCATCGCGCCGTGTGTACACAGCTTTACTTTCTGCATGGTAGACGCAACGCTTTCCATGTTGTTCTTGTTTTATTGGCATTCAGGAGGTCTAAGAGGTCTCTAAACATAAGGAAATAGAGCAGGCAGAGTTGGGACTTCTAAATATGAGTGAGATTGGGGCCTGATACACAGGTGGACATAGATGCGGGTGCTACTGCGTCTTGTGGTGGTCGCCTGTCTGCGGCTTTATGCAAATTCCGCTACACAGTCCTTCCCTGGTGTTTATCTGTGTGTATGAATCTGCAAGGACTGAGATGCCCACTGTCAGTGTCTGTAGATGCTGTAATACCACCTAAGTCCTAGTGTGTCTACACATGTCACCATTGAAACTTGCAGGTACAGATAAAATGTCTACATTGCGGTTAGATTTCGGTTAAGGGGATAGAGCTACAGGTTAATGTTAGGGAAAGACTGAGGTGTCAACATTTTGTCAGTTATACAAGTTCTCATAAATACAGGGTGAGGCAGGAAAAAAAATCGCCCAGATTTTAAAGGTTAACAAAAAAGGCATGGTAAATGCTATTCAGAATTTTAGTACATACTCTAAAAGTGCATGGAATGCAACAATTGAAGTGCTCCGTCGGGCGCCCAGTAGTGGCAGCCGCGAGGGAAAACAATTGAATCACACTCCTATATCATAAACTCTAACTAAACTTTCCATATGCCAAGACAATCACCAAATGCTGTGCATCATTAGGAAACATTTTTAATCAGTTCATACTGTACATGTTCCCTAACTGTGTGTTATATCTTTCCACTGAGGTTCCTAGTATAAGAGTATGGGAGAGGGTCACTGGAGGTTACAGTGAAACTTTAGTTGCACTTTGGGGGTAATTCCAAGTTGATCGCAGCAGGATTTTTGTTAGCAATTGGGCAAAACCATGTGCACTGCAGGGGAGGCAGATATAACATGTGCAGAAAGAGTTAGATTTGGGTGGGTTATTTTATTTCTGTGCAGGGTAAATACTGGCTGCTTTATTTTTACACTGCAAATTAGATTGCAGATTGAACACACCCCACCCAAATCTAACTCTCTCTGCACATGTTATATCTGCCCCCCCCCCCCACCCTGCAGTGCACATGGTTTTGCCCAATTGCTAACAATGGGGGTAATTCCAAGCTGATCGCAGCAGGATTTTTTATAGCAATTGGGAAAAACCATGTGCACTGCAGGGGAGGCAGATATAACATGTGCAGAGAGAGTTAGATTTGGGTGGGGTGTGTTCAATCTGCAATCTAATTTGCAGTGTAAAAATAAAGCAGCCAGTATTTAACCTGCATAGAAACAAAATAACCCACCCAAATCTAACTCTCTCTGCAAATGTTACATCTGCCTCCCCTGCAGTGCACATGGTTTTGCCCAATTGCTAAAAAAAATCCTGCTGCGATCAACTTGGAATTACCCCCAAAAATCCTGCTGCGATCAACTTGGAATTACCCCCTTTATCTCAGAGAGTTGTTCCTTCTTTGTATCAAGTGCTCAGAGTTAAACATGTCCAGAGGTGGGTCTAATGTTATTTCCCAAGAAATAATTACATGCAAATGAATGTGGGCTCATTCTGCTCTGTGTACTATTCCCGGCTATTATTAACCTGTAATCTTTCCGCATGTAATAAAAGTCTGATTGAGCTCAGCAGGTATTGAGCTATTGAAGCACGTAGTACTTTCAGTTTTTTCAACTCAGGTAATTAATAAATAGTATTATACATACATTTTCGTGCTGGGGAACTGTTACCACTTGATTTCTGTTTTGTGTTTTTGAGGTGGGAGATTAGGACATTGCCTGGATTCTGAGACATTGGGCCTGATTCAGATGGGGATGCTGCTGCGTCCGCATATGCATTTATCAGTGGAGACGCGAGAACAATAATATGCATATGTTCCATCGCGTAGATGCCTGTGTCTGGATGTGCAAGCACTGAGACACCCACTTTCTGTGCCTCTGCACGCAGTAACACCACTGTTGGTTCTAGACTAGAGATTTTCAACCTTTTATAACTTGCAGCACACTGAACAAGATTTAAATATTGCTAAAGCAAACTGAAATATAATGGTGATGCATGGTGCTGTTGCGTGTCCTAGGATGTCATGTCGCAGCTTCTCCATAGGTAACGCCTTAGCCACATCTGAGAAAGCCAGAAGAGCCCAACACTGCCTGGGCCCAAAATTAGAACTGGCTCTGCAACCACTAAGCCCACCAGTATTGATCGTTCCAGGGCCTCAGTAGCGGCAAAACACTGACGGGCTTGGCTGTGCTTCTATGGCGGCACACCTGGAGACTGCTCAGGGCACACTAGTGTGCCACGACACAGTGGTTGAAAAACACTGTTCTAGACACTCTACTATCGGCAATTGCACCTTCCCTATGGCAAGTGCAGTGTCTCTGTCTGAACGTGGACTCTGTGGTAGCAACTATGCGTCTGAGAATGCAGCCTGCTTGCACCCTGAAACTTGCATAATGAGCACACAAGATAAAACCTTTTCAGTTCACTTTAGGCCATCCCCTAGTCATCACCTAGGAATACTGATACTCTGTGAATTGATCACACCAGAACCTTTGTACGTACACTCAGGGTAATGCATGCACCATCAGGGTATTCAGGATTATTCGTGCATACACAGTAGCAAATAAATGATCAACTACGTAAACATCAGCAGTGCATGCAGTTTGCGTGCGTTTCACTCATGCCCATTGTCTGGTGGGAATCATTGGACCTGAGTCTGAGGTTGTCTGCTAGCTGTGCCTGCAGTGAGTTAGCTTTTATAAAGACTACAGCTGTTCCATCCATTTCATAGAGGAATGGTGGGTGTTGTAGTTGTATTGTAAAAAACGTTAAAGGTAATTTATGCAGCAAAATTACATTTTGATCTACTTTGCACGACAAGTTGCACAGATTCTCCTTCATTTACACTAGAGTGCATACTGAAGCTTTGTAAAGCAAGATACTGTAGCTGCAATAGATGACACTGGCATCACTACGGGGGGTGCAGGCCGCTCTCGGGTGTCATCTGCTGAGGGGTGACACCAAAATACTGGCTCCTCCTCACTGACAGTAGCCGGGTGCTGCACTGATTACATGCAGCACTCGGCTCCTGTCACAGTGTAGGAGCCGGCACTGCGGGCGAGGCCATGTCCGGGGCCAGTCCAGCATCACCGGGGACCCCCAAATGGACAAAAACAGGGGTTGGGCCGTGAGGACACGTCCCTTCCCGTGAATACAAGCCCTCTTTTTTAGTGGTGCGCGCATGAAGTCTTTAGACCGTACTGGGTGTCACCAAGGCAAGTGATGCCCCTGATGGATGAGATGCATTTTGCATCAGCAAAGAGGAGGTGTTGGGTGGATTGAAGGCGTTGTAGTGTACTGCAGTGTGACAGGTGAAAGACTGCATTTGATTGGTTCTCATCTATTAAGTAGGAAAACATACCGTAATTAAATAATTTTCTGCTGGTGCTCCACTAGCAGTCATCTTTGTCTGTATTGGGTTTTGTTTTATTCCCTCTGGATGAGTATAATAACATTAGAGATAATTGATTTAACTAGTAAAATATTAGGAACTATAAAAATAATTAAATATGATGGGGACACGTAAATGAATAATATAAGTATGAAACTGGAAGTGGCACTTTTAAGATTTAATAGTGTGAGTACAGTTCTTTTCACATTTAAGAGAGGCTCGTACAGTACTTACTAATACATTAATGGGGTAGGGGGAGGCACACTTGTGTATGCTATGCTTGCACTACAATTGTCAGTATGCAGCTGCAATCACAGTACAAACTGTATTTTAACATTAATGCTGTGGTTTCTATCAAACAAGGGCACCTGGGTGTGGTATGTTAGATAGAATAGACTTAGGTCGACCACTATTGGTCGACAGTAAGTAGGTCGACATGGTTTCTAGGTCGACAGGGACTCTAGGTCGACATGTATTAGGTCGACATGACAAAAGGTCGACCTGAGTTTTGTCACCTTTTTTTAATGTCCTTTTCTCCATACAGAGGGGGTCATTCTGACCTGATCGCATGCTGCCGTTCATCGCAGAGCAGCGATCAGTTCAGAAGTGTGCATGCGCCGGCGCATGGCTGACAGCCGACGGCTGTCTTTCTCTAGCGATCGCCTCTGCCTGATTGACAGGCAGAGGCGTTCGCTGGGCGGGTGGGGGTGGCACGGTGGTGTTTGGCTGCCGTTTTGTGGGTTCGGACCGGCCATCGCAGGTGTGGCCGGACCTGGGGGGGGCGTGCCGCAGCAACTGCATGACGTCACATGCAGCCGCTGCGACCCTGGCAGCAACAAGTAGCGCCCGGCCAGCACGCTGGAGCTGCGCTGACAGAGAGCTACGCTTTTGAACTTCTGCGGGGGGGGGGGGGGGGAATTGGGCCTGACATGTGGGGCGGACATGTGGGGCATCCCCCCACATGTCAGTGTGACTGATTAGGTCTGAATTAGGCCCAATGATGGGGAACCTCAATTAGTGCACCGTGTCCCCTTGCATGGCTCGCTTTGCTCGCTCCGCTACCGCTGCGCCCGGCACAGGTTACTGTTCCCAATCGTAGTCCCCGTGGGTCGGAAAGTATGAAAAAGTTCAAGAAATGAAAAATCATGTTGACCTTTTGTACATGTCGACCTAGAAACCATATCAACCTACTTACTGTCGACCAATGGTCTTATCGACCTAAAGACCGGATCCCGGGCACAATGAGGGGCACTATGCTATTCACTATTCTTCCAGGCCTGCGCCACCACCCCCAGTGCATCTCAGTGCAGGGTTGGACTGGCCCACAGGGGAACAGGGGAAACCACCGGTGGGCCCTACTGCCTGGGGGCCCACCTCCTGCTCTAGGAATCTGGTTCCAGAGTGTGCACTTGAATTGTACATTATACATATTATCTACAGTGCATAGCTGTTATTAATCTGGTACATTATCATGCATGCACTAACAGTATTTACTATATATATCGATTATGGGGCCCAGATAAATAACCCTAAGCGTGGGCCTCTACCACTGCATTCCCCGGTGGGCCCTCTATGCCCCAGTCTGACACTGTCCCAGTGCCTGGCACTTTACTTTTAGATAATGGAAAGGGTTTTTTTCTTTACTTAAATATTTTACTAACTTTCTTTATATTATGATACCTAAAGCTGCAGTATGAGTTATGTTGGTGATCAGGAGCAGTTTAAAAAAATTGCCTTCTTTGTGCAGTTTCACCCACGGTTTGTACACCTGACATTTAAAAAAAAATTTGATTGCAGGTTTTGCCTTTTGTAGAGCTCACAATTTCTAAACCGCACATAGGGGGTAATTCCAAGTTGATCGCAGCAGGATTTTTGATAGCAATTGGTCAAAACCATGTGCACTGCAGGGGAGGCAGATATAACATGTGCAGAAAGAGTTAGATTTGGGTGGGTTATTTTATTTCTGTGCAGGGTAAATACTGGCTGCTTTATTTTTACACTGCAAATTAGATTGCAGATTGAACACACCCCACCCAAATCTAACTCTCTCTGCACATGTTATATCTGCCTCCCCTGCAGTGCACATGGTTTTGCCCAATTGCTAACAAAAATCCTGCTGCGATCAACTTGGAATTACCCCCATAAAGAGCCTGAAACACGTATGGCTTTGCAAGTTGGTATTTTGATAAGTTACTGTACTTTTAATGGGATCCAGTTTGTGCCTCCAAAGTGCACTTTGTGCATTTTTTGCAACTATCTCCATAATGCATCAAAAGACTCCACATACAAAAGTGTAAGACATATAGATGTGTCCACATACACCTATCCTCAGATGGCGCCAAATAACCCCATTTAGCGCACCATGGACTTTGCGACTTAGCCGTGTCATGCTACTTTTTCTTAATAAATGCGGCTTAATGTGCTACTGTACTTTATAGTCCTTCGCGACAAAAAAATACATATCCCAAGTGCTTAGTACACTATTACTGAATTAAGGCCTGATTCAAACCTGACCTCAGGTCTGTGTCAGCATGCGGATTCCTGATTATCGGGAATCTGCAGCTGCGCAAGGTCTGTTCAGAACCGGCCTTATGATCTCGACTGCACTTCCCCTCTGCCGCTGCCTTATTACCATGATAACTTGATAGCACCACCACACTACCCACTTATGCCACAATCCCTGCTGTTGGCAATTATGTGTTGTTCCTGAACTCCATGCACTATGGGGGTAATTCCAAGTTGATCGCAGCAGGATTTTTGATAGCAATTGGCCAAAACCATGTGCGCTGCAGGGGAGGCAGATATAACATTTGCAGAGAGAGTTAGATTTGGGTGGGTTATTTTATTTCTGTGCAGGGTAAATACTGGCTGCTTTATTTTTACACTGCAAATTAGATTGCAGATTGAACACACCCCACCCAAATCTAACTCTCTCTGCACATGTTATATCTGCCTCCCCTGCAGTGCACATGGTTTTGCCAAATTGCTAACAAAAATCCTGCTGCGATCAACTTGGAATTACCCCCTATATTCACACACATGCAAAGTTGCAATGGGCCTGCACTTGGCTTGCTGCAAGTCATCATCAGTGTGCAATTATTATTATTATTATTATTATTATTATTATTATTATTATTATGTAGAACCACCAATTTATGCAGCACTGTACAGATAATATTTGTCATTCATATCAATCCCTGTCCCATTAGAGCTTGTGGTTCTAATGATTTCCCATATACCTAACATCACCTACAGGTAGAAATGGGTTAACTTGGAAACCTTCTGAAGTGAATATTATTTGCAACCTATTGCCATGACTGATCCGTTCCCCTTACACCTTTACACAGCTAAGGTAACTTTATGCTGGTAATTTAAACCATCAGACAATAGCAGACAATGCAAGTGAAAGACGAGCTATAGACTCATGAAGGCCACAAGACTGCCAGGGACATTGAATCTGGCCGGAGAAATGTAACACCTTGTGTCTGACAGACGCACAGCTGGCATTGTGGCTGGTCCGCTGACTGAAGCCTATTCACACCTCACTCATCCAACCGCTGCTATCAGTTCAGTCATCTGTCTTCATTTTACTGGAAAAGACAAATGAGTGGATTGTGCGGTTTATAGTGCCCAAGCGAGTGTTCCTGGCACATGGATCTCCCATCAATCTGTGCGTAAACTATACTCTTGTGTATGGCCAGTCAGCCTTGGAAAATTCAGTGGTAAATAACAATACACTGGGCTAGACTTGCTGGGTGCTGACGTACATACAGACTACAATTCAGAAACAATTTAGTATTCTCAGACACAATCTATGGGTCCTAATAGATGGATGGTATTAATCAGTGAAATGAAATGGAGTAACTATCACCCCCACAGCCACTGTGGAGGCTTGGAGGAGCAGGGCTGCAGGGGCGCCGCCACTGATTCAGAACAGATTGACATGTCAGTCTGCTAAATGTCCCTCCCAAAATGGCCGCGGCCATGGAGGAGACATGATAGAGGTCATACTTGACCGCTAGCGTCTAGGAAGTGCCGGGACCCGCGGGAGCACATAGCGCTGGCCGTGGCACCATGCCACCCAGCCATCGAGCATGAAAACCCCTTGGCAGTGAGCATTACCCCCTGGAAACACGCATGACACCCAGCTCATGAAATTCCTGGCAACAGGCATTACTCCCTAGCAACAAGCATGACACCCAGTGCATGAAACCCCTGGCATCAAGCATTACCCCCTGGCAACGAGCTTGATACCCAGCGCATGAAACCTCTGGCAACGAGCATAACACCCAGCATGACACCCTGAGCATGAAAACCCCTGGCACCGTGCATGAAACCAAGATCATGACACCCTTGGCTATGATCAGGTAATTTAAAAGTAATTAGAAGCCTTACTGTAGGGCTTCATGTGTAATGAGCATTGCGGTGTGTGGCATAATGTATAACGATCATTGCAATGTGTGCCATAATGTATAATGAGCATTGCGGTGTGTGGCATAATGTATCACGGACATTGTGGTATGTGGTATAATGTATCACGGAAATTGCGGTGTGTGGAATAATGTATCACAGACATTGCAGTGTGTGGCTTAATGTATCACGGACATTGTGGTATGTGGTATAATGTCTCTGGAGCATTGAAGTGTGTGGCATAATATGTAACGGGCATTGCGGTGTGTGTCATTCTGTGTCATAGGCATGACGGTGTGTGGTATACTGTATCACGGGCATTGTATGTGGTATAATGGGCATTGCGATGCGTGGCATAACGTGTCATAATGTGTCATAGGCATTACTGTGTGTGGTACAATGTGTCAGGAGCATTGCAGTGTGTGGCATCATTTATAACGGGCATTGCGGTGTGTGGCATAATGTGTCACAGGCATTACTGTGTGTGGCATAATGTGTCTGGGGCATTACGGTGTGTGGCATATTGTGTAGTGGGCATTATGGTATGTGGCATAATGTCTAAGGGCCATTGCAGTGTGTGGCATAATGTGTAAGGGGCATTACTATAAGGAGGAAAAATGACAAATAATGTTAGGGTTATGAATCAGGGTTATTTATTTTTCCTGTGGTGGCCAATGTCTCAGCGTACAGGTTGCAAAACTGCGGTATAAGGTAGTCTTTTCCTACACCCATTTTAGCGAGGTCACGCCCCTTTTTTTGGCACGCAAATTCATTTATTTTCTAGTGGCAATTATGGGGAGGTGGCAGAGAATTTTTTGGCTTGGGGGAGACAGATTTCTAGTTACGCCACTGATATTAATCAATATTTGATAGAGGTCGGTAATTTTTTAAGGTCTGGTAGAAAATGTGGTTGGGGATCCTGATGGGTAGTTTTATTTCAAACACACTAACTATGCTTCATAGGATCCAGCCAGGGTGCATTTGTAAACTTAGACCATGTTTTGAGCCCACTCATGTCACTTGTTTGTAGGCTCAGGGTAAGATGTACTAAGACGTAAAAGAGTGGAGAAGTGAGCTAGTGGAGAAGTTGCCCATGGCAACTAATCAGCTGCTCTGTATAATTTTATAGTATGCAAATTATAAAAGTTACTTCAATGCTGATTGGTTGCCATGGGCAACTTCTCCACTGGCTCACTTCTCCACGCTTTTCACTGCTTAGTACATCTCCCCCTTAGTCTGTGGCCTACATTTACAATAGCACTGTAGTATGTTAATAACAAATTAATCAGGGCAGACACAATTGGCTGTCTGAATAAGTTATATAACAGCACAGTAGGTGGGAAGGGTATGGAGGCAGGGGCTGGATTTTGGAGTATTAGGGTGCAAGGAGGGAGGTGGGAACATGGTAAAGAGTTTTGGGAGTAGGGGAAGGAGTTGACACTAAGGGACATATTTATTATTTATTTAGGTTTTTAGACCCGATAAAAATAATTTCGTATCATCAGCAATTAGAAATTATGTACCGCCCAGATGTATAAAGAAACACATCCAGGGACAGGGTCTCCGACAGGAGCCAGCCCCTGCAATATGTGAAGATAAGTGATGGCTGATCACTTTATTTTCTGTAGTGGCCCACTGAGCATGTGCGATTATCAGAATGCGCATGTGCGAGCAGCTATTTCCGGGGGAGGGAGTCTATGGATCGAAATGAGGGAACCGGTGATATCTGCTGTGGAAGCCTATTTATACATCCTGGGGATGCTAACATTTTGCAGGTATTGTGGGAGAGGTGTGGAAGTTGATGAAGGAGAGAGATATTTGGGAGTAGGGAAAGGAGGCAGGGTGAGAGATTTGGGAGTATGGGTACAAGGGAGGTGGGAGGCAGGTTTTATAGGAGTAGTTGAAGACTAGGGAGCTGTTTGGTGAAGGTACAGTACAGCAACCAAGGAAGTCTGACAAGGCCGAGCAAGTTTGTGCATTCAGGAGTAAAGTTTAAGTATACACTATGCAGATCACTCTGCAGATCAGATAAATGCTTATAATCTCTTAGTGTTTATCCGACCGATGTGACTGAAGGACACGCTGAGCTAGAAGTAGGGATCTATGAGATACAGACATCGAGCAGTTTTAATATTAAACAGCATATAAGATGCAACCTCCCAATCCGACCATTGCAGGAGCGCTGTAAGCCATTTATTGGCTAACGCTCCTGAATACACACTCATAGGGCCGATAAGCCGGTTATAGATTAAAGGGTCGACAGTCAGAAGGTTGATAATATCTAGGTCAACACCAAATGGTTAACATGCACAAGGTCGACATTGTCAAAAGGCCGTCTGGGTCAACAGGTTAACATGGAAATGGTCGACATGAGTTTTTGATGGTTTTTGGTGTCAACATTTCCCTTCCTGCACGTGGACCCCCAAGACTATGTAAATAGTCCTAAACATGAGAAAAAAACAACAAAAACCTCATGTTGACAATTTGCTACGTCGACCATTGCCATGTTAACAATTTGAACCTGTCGACCTTTCGACAATGCGAACATTGTCGACCATTTGGTGTTGACCTATTGCTTGTCGACCTTTTAACTGTCATCCTATCATCCAGACACCCGATTAGCGGATATCGGGTGATCGGCCTGTCAATTGTGTAGGTACATATGTAACTTAACTCTATGTGGGAACTTTTGGGGAGGTTTGTGTCCATAGTCAAGACTTTGCTACTACAGGTTAAGTCGAGCTTTAGTAATTATTATTTTAGAAAGTCCATGCAACCTCTCTGAGTACTGAATGTGGATTCTTTGCCTGCTGCCAATCATTCTGGTATATTTAAGCCCACATTGGAAACTGAGGACAATGGATCACTGTCACATTTTTGCCACTGAGAGCTTCTGAGAAAGTGCAAATAAGCCGGTATAATGTTTCCAGAGAGATTCATACTACATGATAAATCTCAATCACTGACAGCTGCAGTGTCAGACATCCAGGGCTTACAGGCCATGCACAGTATATAGTGGTAGCAAGACAGATGAACTGTGCTGAACTATTATTCCAGTAATACCACCATAACTACCACAGACACAACTCACATGAGATCTAGGAGAGATGATTCATGGGAATTTGTTGAAAATATGATTATCATTCTGTACACTGTTGTAGGTGTGACGCCATAGCAGCTTTAGAGAGTGATAAATGCATGGAGAAACTGCTTGTCAAACTTTTATGAATCATGGCGCCCTAGAGTATCAGAATTTGTTTCATTGCACCCCTAGGCCAAAGGAAAATTGAGAGAGAAAAAAATGGAGAAATTTAGAAAAAATCTGAAATTAAGTATATTGTGTTTATATGTCATCCTTATTTTCAGTTGTGTGGTGAGGGACAGGATTCACTTTTGTTTGTCCACATATTTTATGATTAGTAGCCACCAGCACTGGTTTTGCCTAATACATTGACCATACTTGATTTGAATTGGTCCTGGACCACCAATCCAAAGCACCCCTGCAAGTGTCATGAGGCAGCCCAGGGTGCCACGGCACACAGTTTAAGAACCACTGATGTAGAGTGTTCCCTGTCCCTGGCTGTGGTATACAGTAACTGTGAGGTAGGTACCAATCCCTTCACTATATCAGGGGCAGGAAGTCATAGTGACATAGGTTGGATTATTATTTTTTAGCACGTTTATTATTTTTGGGCCCATTTATTTTTTCAGATGCTTAGGGCACTCAGCATCTGAAATTCACCAAACCCAAACATGTTTCCATGACAAGACGATACCATCATACTTCTCAATAAGTTGGTGATGAATTTCATCTGCTGAGTGCCCTTTAGACACAGAAATTTGATGACACTAGGCACCTCAATGTTTTATCATGTTTCCATCAGCCCCACCATCATGTAGTTGATGTTGGGACAGTATGACTGATATGAGGCGCAGTCTAGAGTCCGTGAGGGGAAGCAGTGGTCTACCTGCTCTGGCCTGGTGGAAACTTACAATGCACATATATTAACAAGCTGCTCAATAAGATTGTGATGTCACCAGGGTGCTAAAAGGGAGGGGTAGTTCTGGGTAAGAGAAAAACATTTTGCTATCTCTGATGCACACTGAGTGAGAAATAACACTACATAATAATCAGATAATACGGAGATCGTAGTTGCGTATATCTGCAGATATAGGGTTAAGCCCCCGGGCCGATCAGCAAGGCGTCTCCGTCACTGGGGGTCCCTATTACTAGGTATGGGTCCAGGGTGCAGGACCCCATCACGTCGGCACAGGTCGGCTACCCCAGGTCAGCACACAGGTAAAAATTAATAAGGGTTAATAAGTGCTATGCAAGTGAGGTGTGATTAAAATAATACAAAAATATATATAATGTGATAGGGAAAATCATAAGTGTTAATAAAGTGTTAGGGTGTGCCGACCTGAAGCCGCCCAGCCACACCGACATAGGGGCCACCGCACCCCACACCCACCCCATAAATAATTACACATATGTCTGGGTCTGAATGTCCAGTGTAAGGCCACACCTGGTGGGAAATTACAAATGAAACAGAGAACATTGTTACTTACTTATTGAACCACCCTCATACTATCATGATGGATCATTGTTTATAATTGCTGCCAGTATCCTGGCAGCGGAATGCCAGCGTGCGGGGCGAGTGGGGGGCATGAGCCAACAAGCCCATTGCAGGCTTGCTGCGCTCGCCACGCTGTGGGCTCGGTGGCGGCCGGGTGTCGTGGAATAGTCCCTGCTGGTCGGCATGCCGACTGTCGGGATTCCTAGGGGGCAGGATGTAGGGAGAGGTGTTATGACCGCTGCTACATCCCGCTGCTGTATAATGCACTGTGGAAGGCACTTTATAACAAAGTTTAAAGGGAATTTAGAGTTGAAAGTAAATATCCTCTAAGTTTTCTGATATTATCGGTGACAAACACGTACAAAAAATTGAAAATACCAGAACTTTGAATACTGAAAATAAAGGGTATCAAACCTAATGCTAGTCCATAGAACCGTAGCCCAGCTGCTTGTAGTTACAATACTGGAGAACATTTATTTTTCCAAGTGCACATTGTCACATTAAACATTAAAGTGCTTGTTCTGGCACAGTATATAAGTAATATAAATAGCTTTATTATGTTTTGTCATTAGATTTATTTTGAAAGTCCCTGTGACTGTTTTTGTGCAGTAACCAAACCAGTGACGGACGTGAAGTGGCCCTCCGAACTTTCACCTGCCGCCCCCAGCTTTGTCCTGCTTTATGGTTATATTTATTTGTTATAGGATTTATTTATAATGTCTGCTGATATATTATTACAGAGAAGTGCCTCTCTTTTTTAGTAGATTGAACTTACTACTGACGTTATGAATAATGTGCTGCCTTTAAAAGCTAGAGGGCCACCCCAGCAGTTGCATATCACTGTGCTAGGCTGTTCCTGTTATGTACTTACTGTGTGGCAGCAGCTGCTCAGGAAGGATGTACTGTAGATGGTAGTGGTTGGAGGTGGTTTTGTAGGAGCAGTAAATTAAGCCCAGAGTGGGAATGACAATCATGACATGATACAGGAAGCCTGGAGATGACGGAAACATGCTATTTACATGACATTAGAATAAAGCAGATATCACTACTTTAAATTCTTGAAGTTTGTATTGTGTCAGGTTTATTGCTCTGCAAGACTGGTGTGGTCTAGGTAGACAATCAATATATCGACACCACATGGTCGACATGCATTAGGCATACTTACATACTTTTTTTTTTTCCTTTCTGGGAGAAGCCCGTAGAGGAGACGCACCAAGACACTTCAGGGGGCGTGGCCGGACTGTCAAATCTTGAGGCCCTGCCCCCAAGATGGGAAAATGCCTGTGCCATTCCCCTCTTTTTGCCCCACCCCCTTCACACCAGCAATGTATTTTCTGTGTTTTTAATCACATCCTACCCACTTAACTAGGAAGTGGCAGGTGCAAGCAGAATGCGGGAGAGCCACATATCCTTTACGGGGCTGCAGGGGACTACCCTAAAAATCGTGAGTCTCCCGCAGTTTCCGAGAGAGTAGGCAGGCATGGTATTAGTGTCGACCTAATGCATGTTGACCATGTGGTATTGACCTTTTGATTGTCGACCTAAACAATGTCAATCTTTCATCCGGATATCCTGCTAGATATGGTATATATGGTATATGTGAATTGGAGTTTTTAGAATGTTTGAATTTATTAGATGATGTGTGTAACAGCAGTGAAGTAGTCAGGTTTTAAGACTCTGTGATAGTGTAGGACCTGCATGAAGGTGGGGTACCTTGAAAATCGGTATGCAGGCTTCCGTGCATTGGCCAATCCACCAACTAAACCCCCATCATTTATTTATTGAATTGTTGAGGATAAGTGAGTTTACTTTGGTGAGTGCTGGGTTCTTTGTTTGTATTTATTAGAGCGATGTGGTCATGGGCTACATGCACCCCGCCCTGTGAGTGGTAAGTACAGCTGTGTACCCCGCTTTTGTGGTGGAGAGTGCTGTGTTACATGCACCCCACCCTGTGAGTGGTAAGTGCATAGCTGTGCCCCGCTTCTGGTGTGGTGAGTGCTGTGGTTTTTTCTGTGTGTACATATATATATATATATATAGTCTGGAATAAATCCGGCACTCTGTTAGTCAATGGTTAATTGCCTGTGTGCCTTTGCTGAATGGTATATACATGCAATTGTTCAGAACAAGTTTTCTTCAGAACAGGCACGGCACTCCAGGACTTAGCAATGAAAAAAGTACTTTATATCAACACATGAAAACAATGTGTATACATCACCAAGCACGAGCAATCTGTAAAGATTGCTCGTGCTTGGTGATGTATACACATTGTTTTCATGTGTTGATATAAAGTACTTTTTTCATTGCTAAGTCCTGGAGTGCCGTGCCTGTTCTGAAGAAAACTTGTTCTGAACAATTGCATGTATATATATATATATATATATATACATACACAGATGTAGCCACGCTCATCCAGCTTAGAGCATGGCCGGACGGGCACACGTGCCGCACTTAGACCCTCATATGCCTTAGTACACTGAGCTGCATCTTAGTACACTGTATTCCTAGGGACACGCTTACTTAGACGTATTTGCACGTCCCAGTAGTGGGCACACTTGCTGCACCTGGCTTGCCACTATTCAAACATTACTAATTCAAATAATAATATATTTTGCAATATGAGTTTTTTTGCATATTAACTAACATAATAAACAGTGGAGTTTTTGTTCATGTATTGATCAATGCATTTAAGCCTGCAGCCCCTGACAAGGGACCCCACCATACTGCAGGTCCCTAACAATCTAGGGTGTGGGATACTCCCAAAAACAGTCCAGCCAGAATCACCCCGAGGCATCACACTAGTGAGGAAAGTGAAGCGTGTGGGTGAGTTGGATAGATAAGAGCAGATACTGGGGGGAATTCAAATGTTTGAAAAGTCAGTTGGGTGTCTGGTTTTTCCTAATAGACAGGAAAAAACAGACATTCAACCGACTTTTCAAACATTTGAATTCCCCCCACTGTGTTAGTGTTACAGGGGTGAAAAAATAAATGTGTGAAAAATTGTCACGTATATAAAAAAAAAAACAATAAAAGTGCTCGAGAGTGCTGAAGTAAAAATTATATTGTGATGCCCCAGAGCAGCCTAGCCAAAGCAATCCAGGGACATACAGCAAGCTGCAGGCAAGATGAGCATGGCTACATCAGTATATATATATATATACTTTTGTACAAAGAGCTGCACTCACAATTTCCATTGTCCACAACTGCTGTGGTGCATAATCCAGAGACTCTCCAAGCCAGGTGAATCCCAATAATACAGGTATTTTCAAAGAATGCACTCACCAGTCTCATCCAAAGTGAAAAAAAAAGTGAATTTAATAACTCATCGTATTCACAGGGTCAAGGTCAACGTATCGGTCCCTGCCAGGACCTTTGTCAAGACCAAAACTTCAGGCAGGGGAGGTGGCAGCCTGTGTGTTTGTAAAATATTACTCACTTTATAGGGTACCTTGAAAAAAATTACTCACATTTGGGGTACTTAGTATACATTTACTAAAACAATTCCATATTAACTAAAAAAGAAGTTGAGATATTCTGCTTAAAATTCTGCTGTTGAAGCGTAGATAATTTTGTCACATGTTTTTTAGCATGAATGATCGTGTTTAATTCATGAAACCTACTTTACAGCATAGATAGGATTAGAGCCTGTTTTTAAGAATCTTTGGCTAAAAATATTACATGGATTAGTCAGTTACATTTAATACAATGCTCCAAAACACTATCCTCAGCTAGTTCATGAAGCAGTTATTCTGCTGTGTGTGTGTAATTTAGTCTGGATGTAGCATCTGAATTAATTGTTGCCATCTTCCCATCTGGTGTCCTGCAGCTCCTCCCAGTAGACAGTCACAAATACTCCTAGTTCAGATTTGACCTCATGAGCAGGTCTACAGAGGCAGTATGGAGCTGTTGGGATGCGGTGTAAGATGCCTGGTAGGCAGGGCCGTAGAGAACTGCGCCAGACTAGGTATTGTAGGGAGTGTGGCTTAATTGGGGGTTTGGACCTGTCCCCTAAAAAATATATGTATAAATAAAATAGTAATTGTGGGGCCACAAAGCACAGGGGGCATCGGCGATAACACGGGAACATTTGTCTCCCGAAGCAGTCAGGTATGGACCGACCCATTTACTGGTGGCAAGCAACAGCACATTGTCCCCTTTCTATGGGGATTTAATCATGTGACAGGTATTTGGGATCCCGCCTGTCACTATACCAACGCCGGAATTCCGCTCTCTGGCCAGACCAACAGTCGGCATGCCAACTAGCAGGGATTATTCCCACTCGTGGGTGTACACGACACCTATAGTGGGTCAGGTGCCATTCAGTAGGGTGTGTGATGTACTGTATATGTGCAATAAAGTGATAGAATTATGATGTGATCAGGTTTTTGAGGAATATCGCATCATTTTACTGTATCCCAAAAATTTACTGTTTACCGAAAGTGTTACAAAGAATTTAATTCAAACTAGTGAAATAATTAAATGATTTGTAACACTTTTGGTATACAATAAATTTCCGGGATACAGTAAAATTTCGGGATACAGAAAACTTTATATGAAAGCATTGTAGAACACCCAATAAAAAAAAGGTTGCTCCATTTTCGAGCAACGTGGTTGACTAGTTAAAGGTTGATATGGCTGTGAACTGTAATTACTTAAATGTAATAATAAAATGTACCTGTTTATAAAGAAAGTAAAAACAGTATGATAGAAATAAGACGCTGATAGTGATCAGTCTTACAGTAGGCACTGACAGCATGCAGTTGAGGGATAGCTTGAAACAGCAATGAGGTTAGACTATGATGGAACATAAAATGCATTTTATGTGCCCTCTTCTTCCAGCATCTCCCACTTTAAGCTCTATAAAATTACCATGAATCATCTTTCATGAGCAGTGACACGCAGGATAACACAGTCACCAGGGAAAGAGGCATAGCCAGGACGCCTGTATTCTGAGACATTGATTGCTTATTGTTTACTGATTGAAGAAGTGTTATACAGTATCTGTAACTGCTTTAACATTAAATTTCACCTTCAGCAGTTAAACCTTCCAATTACTGTGAATTAAACAAGCCCGAATTTACGTAGAGATTAGGTGAAGGTGACACTACTTCACTACTATTATAAGTGGTGTAATTATTTAAAGGGGAAGTACTACCATATGTGAAAATGATGTATGTTTATGGGTTGAGTAAAACCTGAGTACATCTGGTGTTTTGAGCTGCATCATTGCAGTCTTCACACAAGTGGGGCAGATGTGTTAAGCCTGGAGAAGTGCTAAAGCAGTGATAAGTGCAAGGTGATAATGCACCAGCCAATCAGCTCCAGTATGTAAATTGACAGTTAGGAGCTGATTGGCTGATGCGTTATCACAATCCACTTACCACTGCTTTCTCACTTCTCCAGGCTTAATACACCTGCCCCATGTTAAGTAAAGGGGGGTAGACACGGAGAGATCCATGCTTAAGTTCTAAGCAATCTGATTAGATTGCTTAGAACATAAGCACGGATCTCTCCGTTTATATGCCCCACAGCGATTGCGATGCGCGGCCCCGTGCGTCGCTATCGCCGTTACTAGATTGGCCCGCTGTGAAATGAGTGTTCCCCCCGACCACCCGCTCTCGCTTAGCACACATCACGCTGTGCTGAGCGGGGAGAGATGTGTGCTGAGCGTTCTGTGCTAGATCTCTCTGCACACATCTCTGGGGAAATCTCCCGTGTGTACAGCCCTTTACTTTCTATTTAATTTAAAAGCTTGGACCTGATTAATAGCTGTACACATTTGCGTTGAAGTGTCATAATTTCATGTATCATGATTAAATTGTGGCATTGCTCCTGCGCAAAGGTTGCTCAAGTATTTTGACCCGCACATATCATAACACTTGAGGCTCCTTGCAGCTAAAGAGGTGGATTAAGAAAAGGCAGGTACAGTACAGTGGGGCAGATGTATTAACCTGGAGAAGACAGAAGGAAGTGATAAACCAGTGATATGTGCAAGGTGATAAAGGCACCAGCCAATCAGCTCCATTATGTAAATTAACAGTTAGGATCTGATTGGCTAGTGCCTTTATCACCTTGTACATATCACTGGTTTATCACTTCCTTATGCCTTCTCCAGGTTAATACATCTGCCCCCCTATTAGCATGGAGACTAAATAATCATGTCCCACTGAGCTGCACATATATTTAAGGTTAAAGGCAGAAAATATTTATTTTGTAGCAATAATGATATATTTATTTTGAAACGTTTTATTTTCAGCACAACAATAGTATACAAACTTTGGAGCAAAGAAGTGGCAGGCAAGTTAATAACGAGGTACAAAATTGTTAAAAGCAACAGTGATAGTGAAAGCTACGGTGATAGTGAAAAACCACCAAAGATATCTCAATGAGTAAACAGAAACCATATCCTTGAAAATAAACATTATCATACTGACAATAAGACTAAAAGAGTAACAAAGAGGAAAGCACAAAAGTATCATAGTGTGAGTCATTTGTTATACAAAGCCAGTAAACTGATGGAGCACAGGGCAATTCCATCAAATATGGAAAACAAGCTCCTTCTCGACACGGGATCAGAATGCAATCCCAGCGGATGGGATGCCGGTGATCACAATACTGATGCCGGAATCCCGATGGTCAAGATCCCGACAGGGGCGAGGTAAGTATTTAAACTCCCCTCTAACCCTCTCTTACCGCAGCCTAACCCTAACCTCCCGCCTTAGTGCCTAAACCTAACCCCCCCCCCCCCCCTTTCTGCAGCCTAACCCTCTCCCTTAGTACCTAAACCAAAATCCACCCCCTCCCCTCCCCTCGGTGGTGCCTAACTTTAACACCCCCTCCCCGCAGCCTAACCCTAACCCCCCAGATGGTGCCTAAACCTACCACCCCTACCCTTGCAGCTAAACTCTAACCCTCTCGGCTACACTTACCTTCAGGATTCTGGTGTCAGGATACTGACCTGTTCTGGACTCCGGCATCAGTGTTCTGACAGGTGTCGGGGTGCCGACATCCGGTATCTTGAAAGTATACCGTCCACACATCTCCAACAAAAGTCAGTAACCTTAGGAATGACCAATGAGTTAAAATTCTGCAAGTATTCTTCAGTACGCATGCAGTCAGCATGGCAATTCATAATGCCAGAATTCAAAATGGTGACACCATTGACATTCTGTCAATCATTGACATTCTGAACATGTTGACATTATAGTGTTGATAAAATGAATGTTGATATACTGTAACACAATGGGTCCCAAAGTTTTTGGAATCACAGCACCCTAGAGTATCAGAATATTTTTCACGCCACCCTTAGGCCAAAAGTGTCTTCTTGAGGAATTTATAAATAATATTAAATTAAGTAAATTGTGTTTATATGTCATCCTTAGGGTCAGTTGTGTGATGAGGAACAAGATTTGCTTCTGTTTGTACACATAGTTTATGATTTTCAGCCACCAGCACTGGTTTTGCCTATTACATTGACCATAAATAATTAGAATTGGTCATGGACCATCAATCCAAGGCAACCCTGCAAGTGTCCTGCAGCACCCAGGGTGCCACGGCACACAGTTTGAGAACCACTGCTGTAAAACACTGAATCCGTGACAAGGGATTTCAGGCTACGGTATATGGCTTAGTAATCCTGTCCTGTATGGCCAGGGAACAATGTTTTGTTCTGCGCTTGTCATGCAAGTACTAATTTATGCACTGTATCTAGAGCTGAGGTCTGCCTATGCATAATGCTTGTCTAAATATAGACTGATGGATTTAACTCACGTCTGTGCATATTTGCACAGGTGCAAGTCTGAAAACCCACATGCAACTCTAAATCACCCTCAACGATCACATTGAGTCATTTCATTTTTTTATTGAAAGTACAGAACTATGGTTAGTAACCATCAGGGGAGGTCAGCCTTCTTATATATTCACTACCAACAAAAAGTGATGCATTTTGAATATACATTTTCTATAGCACTAGTCTTTATACCATGGAATATATTTAATGAATATGCTTGAGGTGCACTGTTTGATGTGATTGCCAAAGTTCAGTGTATGAACAAGTGTGGTGATAAGCTGTGTGGCTGCTGCGCTTTGCACACACATGTCAGTGTTGTACATGTCTATATATACTGCCTGACTAAGGCATCTAAATTACAGCTCACTGTTGTCAGGTGGCCGGCTCCCTCTGATGACACCACAGAGCTTGATGTCACATCAGTGTGTTCCCAGCAATTGCCTAATCACCAGCGAGACAGGCAGAGAAAGACACAGCTGTGTCTTATGGTGATCATTGTAATTGTCAGCATCTGTGTGCGTGACCTGTTCTGTACATAACTGCAATATAAAGTATGGCTGTAGCCTGTCAGCCTGTGCCCCTTAGCAGCTGCCACTAGAGCACAGCCATCTTCATTGTGAGTGAGGCTGTCTAGGAGCAGTCACAGGTGAGCTCTCTCTCTACCAGCCATACATGGTGATTGCTTTATAGTCTATTGTGTGGGAAATACAGTAAAAGCATTAGCATGATGACAACAGGCATATTCTACTTCTCTAGCATCCATAAGGGATAATGGGGACAGATTAGTATGATGGGGTATAGACGGGTTCAAAGGAGCCAGTGCACTTTAAATTTCTTCAACTGGGTGTGCTGGCTCCTCCCCTCTATGCCTCCTCCTAAAGGTCAGTTTTTGAAAAAAGTGCCCTCAGGAGAGGATGCACACTCTGAAGCTCCAGAGTTTTTCTTCAATTTCTTTTAAAGTTTTATTTATTTCTGTATGCTGTTTGGGCAACAGCATACCTGCGCCGTGGGAGTTAGGGGGGGATGGTCACCGGCCTCTTGAGGTGCAGAGCCACTTCCCCGCTGCAGGACCACCGTCCTGAGGGGCTATTTGTTCAGCGGGGCATGGCGCCTTGGCTGTCGCAGCCGCAGCATGCCGCACACCCCTAACGGTGCCTGAAGGTGATCATCAGTGGTGAGTACTCGCCGGGCACTACACTAGGGGGGTCCCCGGTTCACTGTGCGGCTGAAGCGTGGGTGAGGCTTACGGGTCCCTCCTGGGGGGACCTGCTCTAGCCCCTGCGTGAGACTGGCTAAAATACATTGTACCAAGCATTTATGTGGGGCTACAAACATAGGGAGACATGGCCAGTATAAATAAAAAACAGTAGCTTCGGCGCCATAGTGGGGGCGGAGCTACATGAGAGCGGTCTCCGCTGCATTTTGGTGCCTTCCTCTGCATAACAGCAGCAGCAGCCTCAACAGCTCCTCCATAACAGTCCCTGGATCACTGGTACCAGGTGTAGAGGGGGAGAGTCGCTATAGTGTGCACAAGTAACATCCCCCTGACGGATTTTTCATAATACAGTCTCACTGTTGTTTACATATATAAAACACTGACAGGCTCAGCCTCAATGGGGCTGTGCAGCATTGGGTGCGCTGGTGTCCTCTCTCCTGTGTCTCCTCTCACATGCTATAGGACAGGCTTGTATTGTATTTCAGGCTGTGTTGTATGTGTGTGGTACCTGTTTTTCTTATTAAATATGGTAAAACAGAAGTTATGCAGTGTTTGTAATGCTAGATTCTCCCCAAGTTCATCTGGCTCAATATCATGTGAGCAGTGTAGTCAGTCATCTCAAAATGCTGATAACAATGTGGGGTAGAGTCCAGAGCACTCCTAGTTGGGGGCTTTCAAAACTATGATGTCTGATATGTCATCTCAGCTCACTGCAAATGCTAATAAGACTCAGGAACTGCAACAAGCAGTGGCAAGTCTAACTGCTAAACATCCCCCCTGTCTGCTACAGGTGCACAAAAATGTGCTCTACCTGCACTCATATCAGAAACTGATGATGATATACAGGATGATGCGGATGATGTGGACCCCATAAGTGGGGATTCCACCCCTACCCAGGGTATTGAACCCCTCATATTGGCTATTCGGGATGTGTTAAAGCTCCCCCTGGAGGATGCTACTACTCAGCAGTCATTTTTCCTCCCACAAGACAAACTGACAGTCACATTTCCTGATTCCAAGGAATTGGATGACTTATATAAAATAGCCTGGAAAAATCCAGATAAAAAAAAAAAATCAGGTGTCCAAACGGTTTCTGCATGCATTCCCCTTTGCCCCTGAAGGCAGAAAATTCTGGGAAGAATCTCCAGCAGTGGATGTCTCAGTCTCTCGCTTTTTAAAAAGGCAGTACTTCCTGCTCCATGCTCCTTTACGGTAAAGGACCCGGGAGATAGGAAAAATTGAGGCCACTCTAAAATCTATCTACACTGCTGCAGGTGTAGCTCAAAGACCGGTCATTGCTGGTTGCTGGATGACACATGCAATTCATTCCTGGGCTTCTCAAATTCAGGAAGGTCTTTTGGGTGATATGACCTTAGTTACTACTGTAACTTTTCTAAAACACATTCAGGACACGGCAAGAGTCCTCTGTGACTCCGTTAAAGAGATTGGCAATATTAATGCTAGGATCTCTGCTATAGCTGTGTCTGCACACAGAGCCATATGGTTGTATCAGTGGATTGCGGGCACTGACTCCAAACATAATGTGGAATCGCTTCCCTTTACAGGTGAATTGCTCTTTGGAGGTGAATTGGACGCATGGATCTACAAAGCTACTACTGGGAAATCCACGTTTCTCCCTTCAGGAGCTCCGTCTGCTAGATGTACCTACCCGGGACCATCTACTCAGTCCTTTTGTTCCTCTAGATTTCGATCTAAGGCCAGGGGGGCCTCAAACGCAGCTAGAGGCACCAGAGGTAAGCCTAAGAAACCAGCCATTACTGGATCTCAGGATCAGAGCACCAGTTCTGCTTCTGCAAAGTCTTCAGCATGACGGTGCGCACTCACCCCGAGGGGATCTCGTGGGGGGAACTCGGTTACGTCACTACAGCCACATCTGGGATGGTTCCTGCCAAGATGCTTGGGTAAGGAACCTTATCTCTCAGGGTTACAAGCTGGAGTTCGATGGTGCTCCTCCCCAATGATTTTTCAAATCAAGCTTACCAGCTTTAGAAAATATGCGAGGTACGCTGCTACTGGCCATCAACAAGATGGTCCAGTCCCAGGTCATTGTCCCAGTACCCCTCAACAACGAGGACAAGGTTAACACTCCAGTCTTTTCGTAGTACCAAAACCAGACGGGTCTGTGAGACCCATTCTGAATCTGAAGTCCTTGAATCCTTGCCTGAAGGTTTTCAAATTTAAGATGGAATCTTTGAGAGCGGTGATCGCAGGACTGGAATAACAGGAATTCCTAGTGTCCTTGGATATCTCCTTATCCCCATTTGGCCTCCTCATTAGGCCTCTCTGCGGTTTGCCCTACTGAACGATCACTAGCAGTTTCAGGCGTTACCCTTCGGCCTGTCTGCAGCTCTGAGAGTGTTTACAAAGGTGATGGCGGAAATGATGTTCCAGGGGGTCAACTTAATACCATACCTGGATGATCTCCTGATAAAAGCGAGTTTTAGGAAGCTTCTATTGCTCCATATAGATCGCACTATCCAACTTCTGTCTCACCACGGGTGGATCCTCAACCTGCAGAAGTCCCATCTGGAACCGTCTCAGCGGCTCCTGTTTCTGGGGATGCTACTGGATACTGTAACACAGAAAGTGTTCCTCCCAGAGGAAATAGTGAGAACACTTCAAGAAATGGTTTGCATGGTGCTCCGACCTGCTCGAGTCTCCATTCATCTTTGCATAAAATTGTTGGGAAAGATGGTGGCCTCGTACGAGGCAATTCAGTTCAGAAGGTTTCATGCCAGACCGTTCCAATTGGACATTCTGAACAAGTGGTCCGGTTCCTATCTTCAGTTGCACCGGTTGATTCGGCTGTCACCCCAGGCCAGGATTTCACTCCTGTGGTGGCTACAGTCTTGCAACCTACTGTAAGGTCGACGCTTTAGGATTCAGGATTGGATCCTCCTCATGACGGATGCGAGTCTGAGAGGACGGGGAGCTGTCACCCAGGGGGCGCAGTTCCAGGGCAGGTGGTCTGCCCAAGAGGCCCTCCTTTCCGATCAACATTCTGGAACTTCAGGCCATTTACAATGCTCTGATTCAGACCTCCCCTCTACTCCGGGATCGGGCGATCCAGGTTCAGTCGGACAATGCCATGGCCATGGCGTACATCAATCGACAAGGAGGGACAAAAAGCAGGGCCTGCATGTGAGAAGTGTCAAGAATACTCTTCTGGGAAGAAAGAAATGCAAGAGCACTGTCTGCGATCTTCATTCCGGGAGTGGACAACTGGGAAGCGGACTTCCTGAGTAGCCATGACCTCCATCCGGGGCAGTGGGGACTACACCCTCAGGTGTTTCAACAGATCATCGACAGGTGGAGATGCCCACAGATTGACTTGATGGCCTCTCACCTCAACAAGAGGCTTTTCTGCTATTGCTCATGAACCAGGGACCCTCAGGCGAGTGCAGTGGATGTGCTGACATCGCCTTGGCCTTACCAGCTGGTCTACCTGTTTCCTCCGATTCCGTTGATCCCAAGGGTGCTCAAGCGCATCAGGCATCAAAGAGTGAGAGCAATCTTGGTTGCCTCGGATTCGCCCTGAAGACATGTCCGTAGAGGACCCTTGGCCTCTACCACTAAGAAGGGATATTCTTCAACAAGGACCATTCGTCTACCTGGACTTACAGCGGCTTTGTTTGATGGCATGGACGTTGAGCGGAACATCCTAGCTCACAAAGGGCTTTCCAACAAGGTCATTGCCACTATGGTGCAAGCCAGAAAACCTGTGACGTCAAAACACTATTATCATATCTGGCGGAGATATGTCTCCTGGTGCGAGGCACGCACATATCACTTTGAGAAATTCCACTTGTGAAGGTTCCTACGCTTCCTGCAGGCTGGAGTGGATATAGGCTTACGTCTGGGATCCATTAAGGTCCAGATTTCAGCTCTTTCCATCTTCTTCCAGAAGAAGTTGGCTCTCTTGCCGGAAGTTCAGACCTTCTTGCCAAGGGGTGCTTCACATACAACCTCCATTCGTGCCACCTACGGCACCTTGGGATCTGGATGTAGTGTTACGCTTTCTACAGTCCTCCTGGTTTGAACCTCTGACGACGGTAGAAGATAAGTACCTCACGTGGAAAACGGTGATGTTACTGGCCCTGGCTTCTGCTAGGGATGTCTCAGAATTGGGGGCCTTGTCATGCAAAAGTCCGTACTTGGTCTTTTACGAGGGTGGTCTCCGCGTTACACTTGAATCAACCTATTGTGATTCTGTCCAGTTCTGACACTTCTGCTCCTCCAGCGGCATTGGATGCAGTGCGAGCCTTGAAAGTCTATGTCAAGAGGACGTTTCGGATCAGAAAGACGGATTCTTTGTTTGTGCTCTATGATGCGCAGAAAAAGGGTTGCCCTGCTTCAAAGCAGTCCATTGCTCGTTGGATTAGGATTACTATCAAACAGGCCTATGCATCGGCAGCCTTACCTGTTCCACAGTCTCTGAAGGCCCACTCTACCAGGTCGATGGGCTCTTCCTGGGCAGCTTCCCGTGGAATCTCGGCCCTACAATTATGCCGAGCTGCTACCTGGTCGGGGAAAAACACCTTTGTGAAGTTCTACAAGTTTGATACCCTGGCCAAAAGAGGATATCCAGTTTGGACAAGTGGTGCTGCAGATGTCTCCGCACATTCCCGCCCGTACTGGAAGCTTTGGGACATCCCTATCATACTAATCTGCCCACAATATCCCTTATGGCTGCTAGAGAAAATAGGATTTGAAATACCTACCGGTTAATCCTTTTCTCGTAGTCCATAAGGGATATTGGACGCCCGCCTCTGTGCGGTGACTTTCTGCAGGTTCTCTGTTCTGTGTTTCCTGTTCAGCTGTTGCTGTTAATGTTGTCAGACGCTGCTGGCTAAGTTATATGTTGGTGTGCTGATGTGTAAATCTCACCACACCTTTTGTTGTTATGTTCCTTCTCTCAAGTATGTAATTTTCCTTCGGGCACTGTTTTACCTATAACTGACCTGTAGGAGGAGGCTTAGAGGGGAGGAGCCAGCACACCCAGTTGAAGAAATTTAAAATGCACTGGCTCCTTTGGACTTGTCTATACCCTATCGTACTAATCTATCCCCAATATCTCTTACGAACTACGAGAAAAGGATTTACCGGTAGGTATTTAAAATCCTATTTTTATTTCACTGTACATAATACTGATAATAATCAGAATATAGAGGTCTAAGCTTTTTCACAGGACATGAAGACGTAAAGACTGAGGACAGTAAGTCCCTGTGCCTATGAATACTGTGTTAACAGCAGCACAGTTTTCTTGTTTGTCTTAACTTTGGTTTTTATATGATTCACTTTGATGAGAAATATTGTGTCGCTTAAAAAAAGGTCATGTTTAACTTACAGATGCTTCAGGGAAGGGAAAACATATAGACCCCATGTAAGTGTCCAGACTACATGACAAGAACTTTAGTGCTCATACAACAGTCCAACAGAAGTATAAGGTCAATGCTAATACTCATCCAGACTACAAACATTACTGTAACCTTCCCAGAATGATGTACAACTGCTGACTGAAACCAGATGACGGGGAGGGGGTTTGGGATTTAACTCTGCAGACACAAGTTTTGTCTGGCACTGTGGCGTTATTTACAGTGTATATGGCATGGGTGGTCATTCTGAGTTGTTCGCTCGCTGCTAATTTTAGCAGAATTGCTAATAGGCTAAAATCCGGCAGTTCTGCGCATGCGTATGCACAGCAGGGCGCACGCGCTAAGCAAGTTTACACAAAACTATGCTATTTTACTCACGGGTGAACAAAGCTTTTCAATCGCTCTGCTGATCGTAGTGTGATTGACAGGAAGTGGGTGTTTCTGGGCGGAAACTGGCCGTTTTCAGGGAGTGTGCTCAAAAACGCAGGCGTGCCAGGTAAAAACGCAGGAGTGGCTGGAGAAACGGGGGAGTGGCTGGCCGGACGCTGGGCGTGTTTGTGACGTCAAACCAGGAACTAAACGGACTGAGGTGATCTCAATCTAGGAGTAGGTCTGGAGCTACTCAGAAACTGCAAGGAAATACTTAATAGCAGAATTGCTAATCTTTCGATAGCAATTCTGCTATGCTAAGATACACTCCCAGAGGGCGGCGGCTTTACGTTTGCATTTCTGCTAAAAGTAGCTAGCGAGCGAACAACTCGGAATGAGGGCCAGCAGTGCGACTGAAAAGCGCCGCACGAACAACAGCAAAACTGCTAAGTTTTTAGTTAAATAACTAAGCGCATGCGCATTTAGCAACAAATCGCAGCATAGCGAAAATCAGCAACGAGCGAACAACTCGGAATGACCACCATTGTAAACAAACACAACATTTTGAGACTTTGTTTACAATATACTTTCACTTTAAAAGTCCTTAAGTGCTGTCTATTCTTTATGTAGCTGTCATGTTACAGTATGTTAGGAATTATATAGGACACTGAGGCCAATTTCACTTTTTTGCTTTGTGCCAGGATAATGTGTGTGTGTGTGTGTGTGTGTGTGTGTGTGTGTGTGTGTGTGTATAAATATATATATATATATATATATATGTATATATACACACACTGTATAATATTGTACTGTATATGGGGTCTGGTGGGCAAATTTAATTGGGATTGGGTACTGGAAGCTGCCGGTCAGAATATCAACAGCAGCATCCCACCCACCATAATAGCAACATTTTTAATGAAATGAATTACCCTTTACCCTTACCCTCCCTCTATGCAGTCTAACCCTAACACAATAACCTTCAGAATGCCGGCTATTGGGATCCCGGCGCCGGCATACTGATAGGTGTCGGAGTTCCAGCGCTTGTATTCTGAACACCGGTATCCCGTCTGCCGGGTTTCCAACTACATCCCTTTAATTGTACTGTATGTGTATACATTCATAAACGCACAGACATACATATATCTGTATGTTTCTTATTGTGTTCCATACCCCCATCTGTAAATTCAATCCTGACCCGCATACAGAGACAGTTTTTTGCTAGATGAATTCAGTGGTGCCCTTCAGTGACCAGCGCCCCTAGGCAGCGGCCTAAAGCTGCCTAATGGCAGAGCCGGCCCTGCTAGTATGGCGTAACAAAGAAATATATTTATAATTTACCTATGCATTTTCTAGGTAGTTGCAAAGGTTTGTGGTAAGTACAGTAGTATGGCACATTAAAATATCTACATTGTTAGTGTTTATAAGGCAGGTATCTGTTGGACATATCTGCAGTGGTGTAATTACCATTGGTGCAGCAGGTGTATTGCGCCAGGACCCCTGAGGACTAAGGGGCCCACTGCTGGCCAGAACCTGCCCCTTACCTTAGGGAGGCAGGGCTGACCTTGTTTGGGCCAGACTGATAGAGGAGTCCTTCCACCTATCAGCGCTGTTGGTCACAACTCCATACTGCCTCTAATTAACACACAGCTGTACATTTATTCTGATTCACTGCTGCCTGTGTAACTGGCACAGAGTCTGCCTGAGTGCCAAACTGAGGAAAGCACAAGGGGCTGTGGCTCCCGTCACAGACAGAGCAGGGGCCGCTGTGTTCCTGACCTCACCATGGTACATGCCGTCTATTCTACGCACCGCACAGGACATTGTACTTGTACCCCTGTACACCACTGTCCCTCCCTGTTATCTTCTGCCTCCCCTTGCCTTCTGTTGTCACCCTGTGCCTCTCTATATCACCCTCTGTCTCCAATTGCCTCTCCATGTCACCCACTGCTGTGTGGCATGCTGCATTGTGAAGTTGGGTTGGAGGAGAGGGGGCCCAAATTATATTTTGCAACTGTGCCCACCACTCACAAGTTCCACTACTGCATATGTGTGTACAGGTGGCGTTGTATGGCAGGGCTGGAGAAAAAGTGACAATGGTGGATGGAGCTAAAGATACAACATAGGACATGCAGTCAGGGGAGGCAGAACCTCTCCTGACATATTCTGATCTGATGATTAGAATAATACAAAGATATTTATAACAGATTCTGTGTTATAAATTACTTCTTTGTATTATTCTATTCATTTTTGCAGTTAAAAACCTAGCCATACCTGTATGGGAGAGCGTGAGAGCTCTGTCTGCCTCCCTTTGACAATTATAAACTGTATGTAGCGGGGGGCGGGGCCAAGGCCACGGGCAGGAAAAGCCCATTGAAAAAAATAAGGGAAAGAAGCAACTTTACATCTACCTCAATGACTGGGCTGTGCCTTGAGCCCACATCAAGACACACCCCTCTCAGGCAGATATGTTAGCGGATGCAGGGTCGGCTGCAGAGGGGGCGTGACACATTGCTGTCTGACCTTCCTGAAGGAGTCCTGTCTATGCTGTTTTTCGTTACTCTCTCCTCGGTTTCCTACGCATCCAGCACCTGTGCATCCGCCCCAACCATAATTCCATTGGTGGTGCTCAGCTGATGGCGCCCCCTGGTGCTGCTCCTTTCGGACCATGACGCTGCCTCTAACAACACTGGATCCATCCGACGGGCGAGTGGTCCTAGTGCCCGTCTGCTGCTCTGTGAATTACCAGCTGTCCAGGTCCCACTCCCGACTACACTATTTCACAGCCTTCACACAACAGAACCCCACTAGTGCTGCTGGTGGGCCCCACTTGCCTTGCAGGTGCATGGAATGTGCCAGGAGCAGTGACAGCATGCAGTGATGAGTAAGGGGAGGCCTGGCTTCTGCAGAGCTATTATTCCTGTATTTATAGCCCCCCCTTCTTTCATTCGGCTTTCTCTACCCCACACAGCATCCCCTCTTTATCCAACTGCCCCTCTCCCTATCTGAGTGCTGCACCCTCATTGTCCTAACTCTGTCACTCTCTATTACCCCACAGCCCCCTCCTGTCTCTCTACTGTCATTGTCCTGACTCTGTCACCCCCTATTTGCCTCCCACAGTCCTCTCTCTGTCCCTGTTCATCTCGCTGTGTGACTGCACTCTTATTGTCCTGTCTCTAACACTATTCCCCAAACTCCCCTTTTCTCGCTGTCTCTCTTTCTTTCGCTCACCGCATCATTGCACCCCCACTAGCCAGTGCCTCCCCAGCCATTGACCGCACATCACTGAACACAACCCATGGCCACATACACACACTGCCCCATAGCTTCTCATATATACACACATATACACTGCCCCATAGCCACACACACACACACACACACACACACACACACACACACACACACTGCCCCATAGCCACACAAGCTGCCTCCATAGCCTGCACCTAATGCCACACACACTGCTCCAAAGACTGCCCTCATAGCCACACATGCTGCCTCATAGCCACACATGCTGCTTCATAGCCTGCCCCCACAGCCACAAACCTGCCCAAAGAACCTGCCCTCTTAGCCACACATGCTGCCAGTGGCGGATGCAGACAGGGGCGAAAAGGGCAAACGCCCCCCCTACCGCTGGGTCCGGTTTTTCAGTACTTCCGCCCGGCGCCAGCGGTAGGCAGCACTCACTAACACAGCCCGCCGCGGCGCGCCCGCAGCTACCGCCGCTGAGTCTGGGTCACTGTCAGTGTGTGACAGTGTCAGTCAGCGTAAGTGCAGGGGCTGGAGGAGGCGGAGACGGAGCAAGCTGCTGCTGCAACTACAAGTGTGTTACATTACTGAGTCTGACTCCCCTCCCTAGTCCCAGCGGTAGCGTCTAGTTTCCCTTCATGGAGAGGACCTTCCAGGTCCTGATCACGAAGGGAGCATAGACACAACCCTGTCTCAGCCGCTCCGGCTCCTCCTCCTACTCAGTGATATGATGCCTCTGCGCAATCACAAACACTGTCATGCGCAGTAAGCATTTATGGATGCCAAGGTTTCATTCATGGGCAGGCTGGCGCCATTTTTACAGCAGCGGAGGAGCGGGCACGGAGAGAGGAGCTAAAATCTGTAATTGCCTCGTTGTGTGTGTAGGTGAGCTGTGTAGATCTGTCACTTTCCCTGTCACTCTGTCACTTTCCCTATCCCTTTATCACTCTCCCTGTCCCTATGTCCCTGCTGTCTCATTCCATCTGGCATGATGTGAATTTCGGCTCATTCTGTGTGCTGTAATGTGAATTTTTGCTCATACAGTGTGCCGTAATGTGAATTTCGGCTCATTCAGTGTGCTACAATGTGAGTTTTGGCTCATTCAGTGTGCTACAATGTGAATTTCGGCTCATTCAGTGTGCTACAATGTGAATTTCGGCTCATTCAGTGTGCTACAATGTGAATTTCGGCTCATTCAGTGTGCTACAATGTGAATTTCGGCTCATTCTGTGTGCTATAATGTGAATTTCGTCTCATTCTGTGTGCTATAATGTGAATTTCAGCTCATACTGTGTGCTATAATGTGTACATTGTTGTCCTATTACTTATGCCATCACAGGATCTATTAAAAGAAATGAGTATTTATATAAAGCATTTTTTCCTGCTAAAGTAAATTTATTTCACTTTTTTATTTTTCTCTCTGAAAGTGGACTGGTAGCCCAAATCTAGGCTGCATGATTGTGCATGTGTGATCTACGAATGTGCAGATGAATGCAGGAATGGCAATTCGCCAGTCTGTATCACCAGTGCGCAGGTTTCTCTCCAATAACTGTCAACAATAGGAAATTTTAGAAGCGAACGGGAGGGGCATTTTTAAGTGGGAGGAGCTATGATTAGGGGAGGAGTCATCAGTCTTAAACCGCCGCCCCCTAAAAGTTAAGTCTAGATCCGCCACTGCATGCTGTTCCACAGCCTGCCCCCGCAGCCACACACACTGCCCAAAGAACCAGCCCTCATAACCACACGCACTGCCCCATAGCTTGCCCCCATAGCCACACACTGCAATAGTCCAAGTCACAACGCACCCAAACAATACAAAACACACTGCCCACAGACACCTGCTGCTCCAGTGTCCTCGCACTCTTCTTCTATGTGGTGAGCTGGGAGGAGCCTGTCTGCATCCATAGCCATCAGTGAATTCCAAGGAGGCGTTGGGTTAGATGATGCTAGAAGTGGCAGAGATGGTGTCCGCTGAACCACAGTAAGTCACCGGCACAGCTAGAGCTTCCCTAAAGGCTGCGGTGCTCCGGGCGACGGGCAGGTTAGTCTATGTGTTGAGCTGGAGAGACATAGGGGGATGAGGCTGGATACACAGGGATAATGCGGCAGAGACACCGCTGAGGATGAGGCTGTAGCGACACAGGCAAGGATGAGGCTAGAGAAATGGGTGAATGGGGTGTAGTATGGCTGACCGGCGGTCTTACCGGGATCCCGGCAGCATACCGACGCCGGGATCCCGGCGGGGAGGGGCGAGTGCAGCAAGCCCCTTGCGGGCTCGGTGGCCACGGGTTCTATTCCCACTCTATGGGTGTCGTGGACACCCACGAGTGGAAATAGTCCCTGTTGGTCGGCATGCCGACCATCGGGATACTGAGCCGGCGGGATGGTGGAGGAGGTCATGTGACTGTCGGTCAGCAGACCGCCGGTCACATGAATACCACCCGGGTGAATGAGGCTTGAGCGCCACAGGCGAGGATGTGGCTGGAGAGACACAGAGAGATAAGTATGAGCGACACAAGTGAGGATGAGGTTGGAGAGACACAGCGGGATGAACAGGAGTGGTTTAAGAGAGGAGAGGGCCCGTGTACAGCATCCGATTGGGCCTCCTCCTCTCTGGAAGTGCAGGAGACTCTAGCTTGTGCCAGAGTCTACTGCGCATGCGCAGGTATTCAGGAATATGGCGCCCATGCCTTGTTCCCAGACAATCTCTACTGTGCATGTGCAAATCGCTGAGAAAATAACCTCCATGCCATTTTCCCTGAGTGTTCCAGGCCCTAAGACTTCTGTTGCTGGCCCTGCTGAAGCTTAACTGGTCTTCTCTATGCTTAAAGAGATGGAAAAGCGGAGAAGTTAGTCTTACATCTATAGTGGGGAAAGTATTGGAAGGTATTCTAAGAGATAGTATTCAGAAGTTCCTTGAAACCAATAAGGTCATTAAAAGGAATCAACATGGGTTTATGAAGGACAGATCCTGTCAAACCAACTTACTTGGCTTTTATGAAACAGTAAGCGCAAACCTAGATCAGGGTAAAGACGTGATGTAATTTTTTTAGACTTTGCCAAAGCGTTCGATACTGTACCACACATGAGACTTATCTACAAGCTACAAGAATCAGGGCTAGGAAGCACAATATGCACTTGGGTCAAAAACTGGTTAGATAATAGGAAGCAGCGCGTTGTGGTTAATGGATCTTTTTCAACTTGGACTGAAGTGCTAAGTGGTGTGCCGCAAGGCTCAGTATTAGGACCGCTATTGTTCAATATTTTCATTAACGACCTAACAGAAGGTCTAGAGAGCATGGTGTCAATTTTTGCAGATGATACCAAATTGTGTAAGGCTATAAATACAGAGGAGGATGCCGAGTCTCTTCAGAACGACTTAGTTAAATTAGAAGCATGGGCAGCCAAATGGAGAATGCGCTTCAACACAGACAAGTGTAAGGTAATGCACTGTGGTAACAAGAACAAAAATTACACCTACCTACTAAATGGGGTAAAATTAGGGGATTCTGTACTGGAAAAGGACTTAGGTGTCCTCATAGATAGCAAGCTAAGCAGTAGTACCCAAAGTAGGACTGCAGCAAAGAAGGCTAATAAGATATTAGCATGCATAAAACGGGGTATTGATGCTAGGGACGAGAGTATTATACTCCCGTTATATAAATCACTAGTGAGGCCACACCTTGAATACTGTGTACAATTCTGGGCACCGTACTACAAAAAGGATATCCTGGAGCTTGAAAAGGTACAGAGGAGGGCGACCAAACTAATTAAGGGCATGGAGACGATGGAATACAAGGAAAGGCTTGAAAGACTAGGCATGTTTACATTGGAAAAGCGGAGACTAAGAGGGGATATGATCAACATCTACAAATATATAAGGGGACAATACACAGAGCTTGCGCGGGACCTGTTTTTGGTTAGATCAACACAGAGGACTCGTGGACACTCGCTCAGGTTAGAGGAGAGGAGATTCCGCACAATACGGCGTAAAGGCTTTTTCACGGTAAGGACAATACATGTTTGGAATTCCCTGCCCGAGGGAGTTGTAATGGCGGAATCTGTCAACACCTTTAAGAATGGGTTAGATAAATTCCTAATGGATAAGGATATCCAGGGGTATGGTGCATAGTCATGCATTATAGTTACTATAAATAGGGATAAAATGCAACGGCTGACAGCAGCATCAGTCAGAAATTTTAGTCAAATCATCATGCATAGGAGACCACAAATAGGTTGAACTCGATGGACAATTGTCTTTTTTCAACCTCAGATACTATGTTACTATGTAAGTTGTCTAAGTCATTAGAGGTTGATGTAGCCCAAAATATTGCATGTTATAGTTAAACAATGTAAAAAAGAAGTGAAGTTTTAAAAATGCCCATGCTCCCTACCGCAAAATTGTAACTAGACAAACTGCTCATAACCTGGGATGTTATCAACAAAATAGGGGGATAAAAAGTGTATAGGTCTCTCCCCCGCTTATATTTGCTGATACTAGCACTAAGCTATGCTAGCAATGAAACCAACTTCCCCAATAATATATACAATTATCATTTTTACCTGGTGCACTGCAGGTCTCAGTATACTGAGGTTGTCTTTGAATGACTGAGTATGCTGGTGATTATGGTGCTACATGCTACATGGTCCAGAAATGGCTCCTATGGCACACTCGGACATAAAGAGGTCAATCCCATTTGCAGTGAGTCGGCTGGCTGAGCGAGTAAATTCGATAGTAAACTGCACTAGTACCTCTGTACTCACTGATTTTTGGGGCTGTGTACAAGAATACAAGAGCTTGGAGTGAGATTGGCCTTTGATGGTTGCGATGACAATGCCGCCATTTCAACGCTGTTGCAATGGCAACTCGAACGTAATAGGATTGACCGCCATAGTGTAATAAAGTTTACAAAAAAAACATACAGTATACCAAATGTTTTTTTCATTGTTATTATAGATAAATACTCCCTCACAAAGTCATTCCCTAAATTATTGATCATCTAAGTCATTAGAGGTTCTCTTTGGACCATGTAGACATCCACAGCCTGAAAAAATATACATAAATGATGGCTTGTCCCATTGTAAGTGGCTAATAAGTTACGTACTGTATCATTTCAGTTTATATAGTTTTCTCACTGTCTGTGGACAGACAACAGGGAATCCCCAGTGGCGCCGAGAGGGAGGGGTGTGGGGGGGTCAGGTACTAATTACCTGGGCAGGGAGGAGGGGGGTGGGGTCAGGTACTAATTACCTGGGCTTCTTACCCAATTACCCGGGCCAGTAACTGCCCCCTCCCCCCTTCCCCTCTTACATATCACTGCAGCAGCCTCTTTAGTCTGCAAACACTGCCCTGGCTGAGGAGCACACGGCACCCCAATGTGCAGGTCGCATAAAAAGTCATTTCTAGACCTATTTTTTTTTTTTAAGTATGTGTGGCCACACCTCTAAGATTAGGCCACACCTCATTCATTACCAGGGCCCAGGAAAGCTCCATATGGCCCTGGGAATCCCACTGTATTAGATAAGCTGAAGGCTGCATAAGCCTGAGGCCATATAAGAGCCCAATTTTTTGTGATTGGTTGTTGGTGACTAAGCAGTTGCTAGGCAGATCAGTGTTTTAGTGGGTATTTTTCCTATAGGATTATAGGGCTGTCAATCAAGGGTTTAGGGGCTGGTCTTGAAATAATATATAAGCCATGGTCATGTGCCTCAGACTTCCTCTTGCCATGTTGGAATGGCCCAGGAAGGCTGAGTACTTTTACTACTGTGGTTATTAATCATGGGGATGGTGTTCTTACTATGCGCTGTTCTTGCCCCTCTCTCCCCACCCCCTCCCTCCCTTTCCAACGGCTTTATCCTTATTACATTAACCTGTGCTCCCTTTCCCCACGGTGCTAGCCAGGCGGGCCTGCTCGCCAACCCCCTCCCCCCCTGTCTCTTCGCGGGGTTCGCGAGCTTCCAGGGCTCTCGTTCCCGGAGCTCGTCCTCCCCCTGCCTCCGTTCCGGCGCCTGGCGTGGCGCGACGGGGCGGACCGCTGCGGCCCGCTCTTCTCCCCCGGCTCTCGTCCGGCCAGGGGACACGATGCGCATGCCGCATCAATCGTGCGTGGCGTCCGGCCGCGGGGGTCACCCCCCGGCGGCCGTGGGGGCTGCGGGCGGCGCAGTGTTTCGGCCCGGCTTCTCCGGGCACTTCCCCGGCCTCCCCCCTTGCGGTCCGGCTATAGGCTCCAGCGCTGCTTGGTGCCTGCGGCCCGGGACGGGCGGCGGGAGGAGGGGGGGCGGGTCCTGGGGGCCGTGGTTGAGCCGGGGCTGCACCTGTTTCGGCGTGCACCCGGCTCCTGCTACAGTGGTGCTGTCCGGGTGCTCCCCCATGTGGTGGGGCTGGTTGGTTATTTATTTTAATTTTATTTATTGTTTCTGTTGGGGGGGGTCCCCCACTGGGTGTGGGGTGGCCTGATGGCCGGGGTGCCCTGGGGTTTGCGGGCGGGTTTCCGCTGGTGGCCGCGGGTGTACAGGGCAGCTCCCTTTCCGGGCCCCGTCCGCTGGGCTCGTCTGGGTTTTTCACCTGCGTGTTGCCCCCCCCCCCCGTTTTTCAGGTCGGGCTGTTCTGTCCTCCGCCCTCCCCGTTTCCCTGCTTGTCGGGGCCCCCGTAAGCACGGGTTCGTGCGGTGAGGGTGGTGGCGGCGCAGCTCCTACGGCGGCATCGTTCCACCTGCCTGGCCCTCTCCCACTGTTCCTCCTAGGTTTTTCCTTTTCGGGTTATTCCCCCCCCCCCCCCCACCCATGGCTTTCGTCCTATACCACTGGGGACGCCCTGCCATGCGGGGGGCCCTGTCGCCCCGGCCCGCTGTCCCGCCTCCCTCCGGTTTGCGGCGTGTTACTTGCCCCCCCTCCCGCCTGTGCCTCCTGTTGCGTGGTCGTAGCGCGGGCGCTGCCTGCGCTTGTTGTCCCCTCTGTTTTGTCTGCGCAGGTGTCGACGGGTCCGTGGGTGTCAGGGTTTCGGCGCAGAGGAACCGGAGGCTGAGGAGGGACGCGGCTGCAGTGGCAACGGAAGACGCACCGCCGCGGGCGGTGGAGGCGGCTGATGGTTTTCCAGGTCCTTCAGACATCAGTGAGCATGCTGTTGTTTTTCCTTATTGTTACAGTTTTCCTTTTAACCTCTGTAGTGTTCCTCTGGCTCTCCTTGGCGCCCGCGTTGGTGGGCTAGGCTCATTGCGCGTCTTGAGGCGTCTCGGAATGGGACGGCGGCGACGGCTGCGGTCCCCTCCGCCCCCCCTGCGGTTCGCGGAGAGGGTAGGCGGGGGGGGGGGGATTGGGTTTTGCGGATGGTTACACCGGGTAGCGACCTGCCTAATATCCTCGCATGGTGCAGTATTTGTGTTAGCGCACGCGATTTAAATCCGAGGTTTACGCTTGGGGTGATTACGACGTGAAGTCCATCGGGTTCGGGGGGGTAACGTCAATTTCTTGGGGTTGTGTTTGGGGGTCGCCCGGCAGGCCGGACCGCACAGTGGGGTCCCAGACCACGGGACCCTCGCAGTGGCGTTTCTTTTTTGTGCGCCTTGGTAGGGGGGGGGGTTCGTTTATGGCAGGGGCTAGTACACCATAGGTCCACTCCCGTGTTCGTCACTCCTGCAAATTTGCTAGGCCTGTCTCCCGTCCAGTGACGGTGACCCAGCCGCGAGCGGGTGTTGTAATTCCGCGCACGCTTTCCCGCATCGGGTCCGGCGGAGGGTGGTGACCGAACCGGCTTGGTGCTCGTGTGGGCCCTATGCCGTTTTTTCCTCTCTTCCTGGCTTGTGCTTCTTCCCTGTGGGGTTGTTGCCAGGGACCCCGGGCTAGTGCCGCCTTAGCCTACATTTGTCGTATCTTCAGGGGGTTTTTCTTTTCATGCTCCATTTCCGATACCGCGCGGGGTGAGATTAGTCTTTTAGGGACTCTGCGTTTTGTTCCGTGAATATGGGCCGGGTACCTCCTTTTTGGTTAACTTATACGTTGGGTCGTGTTTGCGCCGCTTCCCCTGCGTCCCTATCACCTCCAATTTTTCGGGCCTCGATTAGGGGCCTGTTTTATGATGACAGGTTGGTGCCACTGAGTTTTTCTGTCTCATGTGCCTTTTTTGAGAAATTCTGCACTTTCGTGCGTTGGCGCATACGGTCCGGATCCGGCCCCTTCGATGTTTCTCGCTACAGGGACTATTTTCTCTTCATGGGTCTGGGAGGCATTTTGGTTTGCAGCCATCCTTCTGTAGGTTGCCAGGTCTTTGTCAGGGTCCTGGGGGATCCCGTTGCCCCGGTACGCGGCTAGGGTCCTACCGGTTGCCTGAGGTTTCAGGGGTTGGCTCTGGGCACAATGGGGGCTGCTGTCGCTTCCCCACTGACAAGGTACCGACACTTTTGGGGTTTTACTAACGACTGCTGGGGGGTAACGCGAAGTTCGGTTTAAGCGGGTGCAGTTGTTAGCTCCTCCCCTTTGGCGAGCAGGTTTATCCCCATGGGTGGCATAGTTTGCAAGAATCCTAAGGGCCCCTGCGGGGTCGACCAGGTAGCGTACCGCAGTTTCCCTTCCCGCGGGATCAGAGATGTTTGGGTGAATTTGGTCTTCATTCCTATAGTTTTTACAGGGAGGTTGTGGTGGCCTCTTCCGCCTTGTTCCCTACGGTCCCCCCAGGCTTTGCGGCTGTTGCGACAGCTGCGTGGCTGTTGGTGGTGCAGTTTTACCATCCCGCTCCGGAGTCGGAATGGGTTGGCGGATGCTCTGTCTCTTTGCAGTTTGATGAGGGCCGCGAGTGGGTTCCGGGGGTGGCGTCATAAGGTTTTTCTCATGCCCGTCTTCTGTCGGGTGGATTGTCCAGGCGGGTTGGCTACTCGGACTAGGCACGCGTAGGCTCCTTCCTCGTTTGGAGCGTCTGCTGCGTCCTGGTGTTTTTTCAGTAGGTTGGATACAGCGGGTGTGTCCCTGGTAGACGGTTTGATGGTTTTCCTGTTCGAGCGTTATTTGGGTGGGAGGTCCTAGGCGGCCATGTATCCTGCCTGTGCGGGCATTTCCTTCTGTTCTATGCTGCGCGGGCTGGTGGACCCCGCCTGGTCTTCCGTTAGCACTTTAGGGTTGAGGCTAGGCACCCCGCGCCTGCGGATACACGTAGGCCTGCTACTTGGCAAATTTTGGCGGAGTTGCTGGGTGTGCTGCCTCCTGTCGCCGAGTCGGTGTGGGAGGTGGCCCCTGTTTAGATTAGCCTTTGCTTTGGCTTTCTTCTGGGTTTTGCGGGTAAGCGAGGGGTGGCGAGCAGCAGGCATTTCGGGATTCCGGGACCTTTCTCTGTAACGCGGGTTGCAGGGTGGTTGGTTGCTCTGCAGGATGGTGTGATCCAAATCGGATCAAGCAGCTGGGGGTCGCTGGGTGTCCTTGGAGGCCCAGGAGGTGGTGGGTGTCTGCCCGCTGCGCCTGGCGCATGAGTATAGATGGGCCTCCGGGAGGGCGACCAGTTGCTGATACAGGCGCTCGCTGGTCCTCTCACTAAGGTACAGTGTTGCTGCTGTGTTTGGGTTCGGTACCCATTCCTTGCGGAATGGGGCGGCTGACCATGCGGTGGCCACAGGGTCCGCCACGGCGGCTGTTCAGGGGCTGGCCCGTTGGCGGTATACTTCTTGGGTCCTATTCCTTGCGGATGGGGGAGGCTGCCGTGCGGCAGTCACAGGGGCCTCCACAGCAGCTATTCAGGAGCTGGGCCGTTGGGGGTATACTTCTTAGGTCCTATTCCTTGCGGATTGGGGTGGCTACCATGCGGCAGCCACAGGGTCCTCCTCGGCTGCTGTTCAGGAGCTGGCCCGTTGGCGGTATACTTCTTAGGTCCTATTCCTTGTGGATGGGGGAGGCTGCCATGCGGCAGCCACAGGGGCCACCACAGCAGCTATTCAGGGGCTGGGACGTTGGAGATGTACGTCTTAGGGCCTATTCCTTGCGGATTGGGGTGGCTACCTTGCGGCAGCCACGGGGTCCTCCTCGGCAGCTGTTCAGGAGCAGGGCTGTTGGGGGTATGCTTATTATAGGTCCTATTCCTGGCGGACTGGGGCGGCTGACCATGCGGCAGCCACAGGGTCCTCCGCGGCAGCGGTTCAGGAGCAGGGTCGTTGGGGGTATGCTTCTTGCAGGTCCTGTTCCTGGCGGATTGGGGAGGCTACCATGCGGCAGCCACAGGGTCCCCCTCGGCAGCTGTTCCGGTGCTGGGCCGTTGGAGGTATACTTCTTAGGTCCTGTTCCTTGCGGATTGGGGAGTCTGCCATGCGGCAGCCACAGGGTCCTCCACGGCGGCTGTTCAGGAGCTGGGGCATTGGAGGTTTACTCCTTATAGGTCCTATTCCTTGCGGATTGGGGTGGCTGCTGTGCGGCAGTCACAGGGTCCCCCACGGCAGCGGTCCAGGAGCTGGGGCATTGGGGGTATACTTCTTAGGTCCTATTCCTTGCGGATGGGGGTGGCTACCATCCGGCAGCCACAGGGTCCTCCGTGGCAGCTATTCAGGAGGTGGTCCGCTGGAGGTATACTTTTTAGGTCCTATTCCTTGCGGATGGGGGTGGCTGCCGTGCGGCAGCCATAGGGTCCCCCTCGGCAGCTATTCAAGGGGTGGTCCGTTGGAGGTATACGTCTTAGGTCCTATTCCATACGGATGGGGTGGCTACCATGCGGAAGCCACAGGTTCCTCCACGGCGGCTATTCAGAAGGTGGGCCGTTGGAGGTATACTTTTTAGGTCCTATGCCTTGCGGATGGGGGTGGCTACCGTGCGGCAGCCACAGGGTCCTCCACGGCAGCTATTCAGGAGGTGCTCCGTGGAGGGATGCTTACTATAAGCCTTTGCATGTGGATAATGTTTAGTTGCGCCTGTTGCGCTAACCCAAAAACGTGTTTACCCGTCGGTTTTTATTTAAACGGGTAGCGTTCAGGAATCGAGGGTGTGAAGTGAATTTTTAAATTTTCCTCCGAGGGGGCCTAATTACAATTGGCTCATCAAAGGTCCACGGGAGGTTTTTGAGTTTTCTCCTTCACTTGGGTTAATTCGTTTTTTTGTCACTTGGTTTTCCTATGTGATGTATGTCAGTGTGATGGTTTTAGGGTGTTTTTTCTTTTGCAGCCGTCGATGGTTTGAACAGGAATGGCTGGTTTGGCCACTCTTACCTTTTTGGGCGGCAGGGCATTACTTGGCGCGTAGGACAGCTGATGTTCTGGGTTATGGCTTTTAGGTGGTCAGGCATCCGCTTCCTGTACTGCGGCAGCCGCAGTTTCAATAAGGAGGAAGGGGTTCGTCTTCTCCGGCTGTTGTAGGTTTTTCTTACCTGGGGTTTTGGTCCTTTCAGTTAGCCTTCTTGTTTTCTTTGTTTTTATTGGTTTGGATGGCGGGGCGGTTTGTTAAACCTTTGTGGCGGGAAGTCGCTACCAACCAGCGGTCAGATGGGCATAAGTGGTCATTGTGGGGCACCCTATTTAGAAGGACGGCAGGTGTGTCCTTACCTTGCGGTTGGACATTTAGACGTTCCCCTGCGGGAACCGAACGTTTGCCAGAGAAAAGAGTGGTGAGTCCTGCACAATGCGGGTTATGCAGGGAGGAGGCGGGGTTTGGGTACTCCCCTCCTTGGTGGTTGGATTTCATCCAAGGGACTGGAGCTGGTGTCTGGTAGCGACTTGTCCTTTGCCATCCTCCAATATAAAATCAATTCAATTACAATTATAGTTTAAAGAACAGGTCAGCGATCAATAAATATCGTCTGACCTTTAACTACAGCTAACCGTGTCCGTGTCGTTATTTTAGTGTGTGTCGTTATTTTAGTGATAAGCTAGCTTAAAGAAGTGTTTATGTCAATCGCAATAAAATTATGGGCGCCTTAGATAAGCTGAAGGCTGCATAAGCCTGAGGCCATATAAGAGCCCAATTTTTTGTGATTGGTTGTTGGTGACTAAGCAGTTGCTAGGCAGATCAGTGTTTTAGTGGGTATTTTTCCTATAGGATTATAGGGCTGTCCATCAAGGGTTTAGGGGTTGGTCTTGGAATAATATATAAGCCATGGTCATGTGCCTCAGACTTCCTCTTGCCATGTTGGAATGCCCTCCCGCCCGCCCTGATTATCTTTTTTTTTTTCCTGCATCTTGTCTTTCTCGGTGGGCTCTTGACAGCCAGATTGGCGGGAGGTCGCTACCAACCAGCGGTCAGATGGGCATAAGTGGTCATTGTGGGGCACTCTCTTTAGAAGGACGGCAGGTGTGTCCTTACCTTGTGGTTGGACATTTAGACGTTCCCCTGCGGGAACCGAACGTTTGCCAGAGAAAAGAGTGGTGAGTCCTGCACAATGCGGGTTATGCAGGGAGGAGGCGGGGTTTGGGTACTCCCCTCCTTGGTGGTTGGATTTCATCCAAGGGACTGGAGCTGGTGTCTGGTAGCGACTTGTCCTTTGCCATCCTCCAATATAAAATCAATTCAATTACAATTATAGTTTAAAGAACAGTTCAGCGATCAATAAATATCGTCTGACCTTTAACTACAGCTAACCGTGTCCGTGTCGTTATTTTAGTGTGTGTCGTTATTTTAGTGATAAGCTAGCTTAAAGAAGTGTTTATGTCAATCGCAACAAAATTATGGGCGCCTTATATGGAAATAATTGACTAACAGTGTATCTTACATTATTTGCGTAACTTACAAAAAAAATACACATTTTACTTAATATGCACATGCATCTATAGATTGTTTTATAAATGCATTTTATTCCTTTGTTTTGTCGTAAATTGCATGCAACTCAACATGTACCCTGGTGTCTGTTAACCCAGGGGCTTTTACTCATTTCTGGGGTCTTTTATCTGTCATTTATAGCTAATAAATCACATTTTGAACATTACTGAGCTATGTTTAGCTATAATCCAATTCTCCAGTGTTTGCTCTTGTCAGATGATCAGTAGACATTTAGCTTAGTGTAAGGGGGTTCCCAGATAAAACATAACTCCAAAACCATGTTCACTATATCATTAACCACATAGCATATGAAGGATTACTTCTGCTAACAGTTGTAATGAATCAGACTCTATACCCACTTAGCTAATAATATAGATTACATCAGTATACTGTATCTGGCTAATAATGCAGACAGCTTGAGCTGTAATTCAGAGTTTAATTACTGCAAAGTAGATTTTGCTGCTTGTTGCTATTCATATGTAGATAAGGGGGGGTCCCATGTGTTGAACAGAAATCAGATATCATTAATACGAAACAGACAAACACTATAAAGAACTGGGTTTCAGGGCAGCAGAAGAGAAAACACAATATGTCCTTGAACGTAAAGGGTCACGTGTGACAAATCTATGCTACTGTATTGTCTGTATAAGCATCTTTTACCCATGATTTCCCTACACAAGATCAGAGGAATTGGAACCTATTCAGCATAATATAGCTCAGCTTTTTTATATTATTTTATTACACTTGTATAAGAAATATCAGTTCCCACTGCACCTGCGGCTGTTTCTCTGCTAATGCTACGTTGCATCTTCTGATGCACAACATAATTACCTGTCAATAGACATAAATAGACGATTTGAGCAATGCATAGCCGACGCAAAGGCATGAATAGTTGGCACATGCCATGAATAGTCAGCACAAGCCATGAATGTAATGCATTCATAAGCCAGGAATAGCCAAGAAGAGACATGGAATAGTCGACACATGAAATGAAGAGCCAACGCAAGTCATGAATAGTTGACACATGCCATGAATGTAAAGCAAGAGCCAGGAATAGCCAAGAAGAGACAGGGACTAGCCGACACATGACATGAATAACGGCCACAGGTTATAAATTACCATCACGAGTAATGAATACACAGTACACCACACAACATGAATAGCCACGAAGAGCTGGTGCATGTCATTAATAGCGATTGCATAGACGGCTAACAAAACACCATGGAAAGAAAACACGCGATGAATAGTCGACACAGGTAATTTATTCAGGAGAGAGTTAGCCCAGGACCAACAATGCAAAGCATTGATGTAAGCCATCATGGTCGCAATATTTTCTGAATAATGTAAATGGTTTTCTTCTGACACAACTATTAAATGATAAAAGCTTATTCTCTTTCCTGCAATTTACAACATTTTATTCCAGCCATCTGAAAAAAAATGTAAGCTGGGCGTTTTGTTGTGTATATCTCACAGGAGCTCTGTCTTACAGACACAGTACACGTACAGGACCTGAATCTTGTTTACAGACGATGCTTCCAGCCTTGTGGGCACATGAGGGATTTTATATAGCCCCCACCACATTCATTGCTAGTACTGAATTGCATCTAGAGGCCTAAACCCAGAGATAAGCTTGTTCACCGGCCCCTCCAGCCAATTGGCTTCACTGGTATTGGCAATCTTTTCAGTGCAGAAACATTTGTTTCCAAGATGCAATGTGTTTATAATCTCCAGTGGAAATTCCTCTAGTGACACTTGTACAGCTGCCGAGAGTCATGTTTTATGCATAAGCTGCTGAGCAGTGTACATGCAGCAGGCTCGTTAGCTGCACTGATTCACTGAGAAATGGCTGCCATCAATTAAACATGAGATACATGCATGCAACATCAGTTACGCACCTGAATTTACATAACAGAAACCATTTCAATTAATTAACATTCAATAAGAAATGGTGCGGAATTTGCAGTATTCTCCTCATGCCTGCAGCCATTAGGGGTGATCGAAAGGAGGGAACTCCCTTCTCATCTTGCATGAAAGCATCTACAGAGAATGTGAACTCGCAAGCAGATTTCAAGGCACACACCCACTACCTGCTCCTTAAACTACCCCAATCAAAGCAGGATGTGTATGTGACTGGTGGAAGCTCCTGAAAATGTGAATAGTGGAAAATATAAAATTCCAGATAAACAATGCAGACAGTAGCTAGTCTCCATTTTAGAAGCATGTAGTGACTGCTGGGAGTAATGGGAGGAGCCACACACACGTCACTTACGTACAGGAATACCGCTGGTGTGGTTTAGGGAGGGATACTGGGGACAGTCTAGGACTTCGGAAATGCTGGGTATGCACATGGAGGATATGGCAAAACCCATACCACTCTCTGTGGTGTAAACAGGATCCCCTTTTAGTTGGCGTGATCAGATGGCACTCATGTACACAATTAAACTGTTGAGAGGTACAAACCACTGTCCATTATGTTAAGTATGATGTTCTCAATTCTAGGCTAAACACACAATGTTTAGGAAACGTAGTTAAGCGGCAACAAGTTATGAAATGACAGTAAGTGTGCCCAGTACATTATATAGTCCCATATGCTACATATATAATGCCCTCCACATACTGTAGGTGGTCATCTACAAAAATCAATTTGGTGACTCCAGAAACTTCATCTTTTCAGAAGCTGTGCACCTATGTCTGTGGAGGAAAATGGGCACATTTGTGGAGGATCAGAAACCTGCACACAGAGATTGATGGAGTTATGGAGTATTTAGTGGAGTGAAGGAGTTCTCATCGTAGTACATTGTAGTACAGAAGAGGAGCCTCATTTAGTGAAGCTGTGCAAAACAAGATTTTATTTTGCAGAGCAAGACTGTTGTATTCAAATAAAAGACTAGAGAGAACATGCATATTCAGGACATTTCCCTGTGCATTGTGAATTCAACATTAATTAGCCACAGTTGGGTCTCATCTTAACATAACTAGAAGACTAAGAGCGTGGGGTCCTCCTCCTGTCACTGCCCAGGCTGTATGAGGTGAGGTACAGAGATGGACAGAGTTGTTGCTACCTTTACAACAAATGAAAAGCTATTATATTATGTATACCTGCATGCCTTTGCTATGTCATAGAATAAAGCAAAGAAACTGTGAAAAGAGAGAAATTATTACTTATTCTCCGAAGATATTCTAAAATGGCCTGGCCAGATTTGTTGGTACACCTTAGTAAAGATAATAAATAATTGAATTATAGTGATATTTCAAACATATTACTTTACTGGCTTAGCATAACACATGTCATGAATCTTCTAATCATTCAGCCTATTTAAATTGAGAAAAGTAGTCACTCTGCTGTCTGGTATCATCATGTGTACCACACTGAACATGTGCCAGAGAAAGCAAAAGAAAGAGTTGTCTGAGAGCAGAAAGAAAATGAAAGACAAGCATGATAAAGGCCTCCCATGCTTATCTTTTCTGCACATCTCTGATCCAAACTCAACAAATTTCAAGGAGTTTACACTGCTGCACCCTTCTATAGTCCCCACATGAACCCTTTGGCTCATATTTTGTGTGTAAATCTGGCTTTGGTACTAACCAGTGCCTCCTGAGTCATTTACCTCACCAGACGTCCCTGGCCCAGTGTCAGAAAGTGTTTTGAGTCCTCCAACAGGATAATGACCCAAAACACACAACTAAAAGCACCCAAGAATGGATAATAAAAAAACATTAGACTATTATGAAGTGGCCTCTATGAGCCCTTATCTGAATCCAACTGAACACATGTGAAGTAGCTGAAACATACAGAACCAAACTACCTGTTGATAGATTCTGAAGTCTCCATGAGAGATACAGAAATTGCTTGACTGCAGTTATAACTTCTAACGATTGTGAAACAAAATGTTTACATTTCTTATGGGCATATTATACCCCCCTAACCCTAACCATCCCTCTCCGCTGCCTAACTCTAACCTCCCCTTAGTGCCTAACCCTAACCTTCCATCGTACGTGCCTAAACTCCCGTTACTGCTGCCTAAACCTAACCCTCCCTCCCAGCAGCCTAACCCTAACCCACCCGGGGCGCTGCCTAAACCTAACCCTCTAACCCTCCTCCCACAGCCTAAACTTAACCCCTCCATCACCCTCCCGTGTGGCTAACCCCTGCAGCGGCGCACTGTGTGTACGGTCTGCATTCTGGGTGTCGCGAATCCAATGCCAGGATGTTAACTTATTGAGGATGCCAATATCGACATTACAGATGGTGTTGGGATTCCGGAATCGGTAATTTGACCGCCAGAATCCTGACAGGCAGGATCCTGACTGCATCTTGTATAAGCAATAAGACTTGAACACTACATAATAGAAAAATTTGAGATCTTAGTTGCATGTATTTGCAAAGATATGGTTAAGCTACCAGGCTGCAGTAAGGCTTCTCTGATACTGGTGGTCCCTAACGTAATATGAAAATAGCACCCACTCTGGGCCATATCATTGCTTATTGTTATTCTACATGATAATAGCACATATAAAAATATATCTAAATTGAGAGCCAACTCACCTGCAGTCACCTCCTAGATCCTCCAAATGGCACTACATGAACCAGCATGCCCTCCATATGCTGGTCCCATCTACCCTCTCAGAACAGCAATATAAAATGGTAGCTGCTCAATCAATTTAGTGATATTTTTCAGGAGCATGAATGGTAGGTGTTAATTTTATAATAGTCTTTTCTGTATGGTCCTTATGATACAGTGAGGCCCAGCAAGTGCTGGTGTAGTGTGACTCCATAGTATAAATGCCAGTCATATATATTGTTATTGTTGTGGAAACCATCTGATCACTGGCAGGTATCACCTGAATGCCGGACTAGTTGTGTCTTCAGATTCTATAGAACTCTTAAGGGAACATATATACTGTATATAGATATGTGTGTGTGTATATATACAGCATACTCACCAACTTTATGGCTGCTCTCTCCGGGAGAGAGCAGCCAGGTTGGCTCAGCAGGGGGCGGGGCAGTGACGTGTCGAGCAGAGGGGATCGGGCCAGAGGCGGAACGGGGGGGGTGACGGAGGTGGGGTGGGGGCGTGGCTGATGTATTGCGTTATTTAAGCCCCGCCCCGCGGTGTAATGTCGCTATTACCGGTATTATACTCCAGGGGGCGTGGCTATGATGATGCGATTCAACAAGAATCGTGTCATCGACTGGCTGGACCGTCCACTTTACTCGCTAAGTGGGCGACCGGGCAGGGGAGACCCCAGAAATCGGGACACTTGCCTGCTCTTCCGGGGGGGGCGGGAGGGTCACCCGATTTTTGGGAGCCTCCCAGCCATTCTGGGAGAATAGGCAAGTATGATATACAGGGTGATTCTAAAGTCGTAGTACACCCTTATGTTACAAAATCTGTGCAGGAAATGGGAAAACTGGGAAAAATACTCCAATTAGGTATAGGTGAGGTGGGCTATCTTTTAGGGTATGTACCGATCTTGAAATCGGCCATCTTGAATCTAAGTCAGTATTTTTATATATATATGGGATGCTGTCAATATACCGGCTGTCAGGATCCCAGCGTTCATAAGACCGACACCGGCATCCCGACAGCTGGTGAAATAACAAAGCTGGTATCCCGACCACTGCCTGGTATTCCCACTCTGTCGGTGGGTCCACAAGTCGGAATATAACCTGTGGCGAGCGAAGTGAGCCACCCGGCCCGATGCGTGGTATGCCGCTGTCGGTATAGTGACGGCTGGCATACTGTCTTCTGGGATATCATATGTATCATATATATATATATATATATATATACACATACATATACATCATGACATGGCAGATATTGAGCAGTGACCATTATTAGAAAATTGGTTCTTGTTCCTTTATGGAAATGTCTTGTTCTCTGGGGGGGGGGGGGTCTTCTGCAGCTGCATTATGTTTTGTTTTTTTTCTAAATATGTTGTAAGCTTGGACAAAGAAATTCGCTTCCTATAGCGTAGGGATTAAAACAAATAAATTGTACTATTCCCAAAGGAATGGAGAAAAGATGCATCTGCCACTTTGTGCACTAGTACATGCACTTATTTTCTGCAGTAGGAACTATACAGAATGTTCCCCAGGGTCTTTATTCTGCGCTGTAAATGATTGCTCTCTGTTATTTGCATTATATACACTATGCAGTTGTAATAATTCCTCTGCTCCCAGCATCCTTTATCCCTCGCGAGCTGCTGCTCTTTCTTGGCAGCCGCCTCTGCTGTGTCCCTTTGACCAAGTTCTAAAAAGGAATTATTTATGTTTCCTGCATATTTCAGGCCCAGACTGCCAAAAATGGCAAGTCGCAGGGGAGCTTGCTGATAGCACGGATGTGGAAAGCCTTCCAGTCTATGATGGGAAAATAATACGCTAATACTCACTGTCAATGTCTCTGTAACACAGGGAAACCGAACAGCCAACTGCTCTTTCTACTCTGTACAGCTAATGATGGACAATGAATAGGGGATATGAGACTAATAGTAATGTTATTGTAGCGTAAGTGTCATTTCCTATAATTGGGATGAATTTCACCACATCTGCAGACATAGGGGGTTATTCAAGTTTGTTAGCAAACCAAAAAAGGAAACAATTGGGCAAAACCATGTTGCACTGCAGGTGGGGCAGATGTAATATGTGTAGAGAGATTTAGATTTGGGTGGGTTATATTGTTTCTGTGCAGGTTAAATACTGGCTGCTTCATTTCTACACTGCAATTTAGATTTCAGTTTGAACACACCACACCCAAATCTAACTCTCTCTGCACGTCACATCTGCCCCACCTGCAGTGCAACATGGTTTTGTCCAGTTGCTTGCTTTCATGGTTTGCTTACAAACCTGAATAAGGCCCATGGTCTCGAATGTAATAGCCTGCTAGTTGCACACAGCAGCTAGATTTCTGACCTAGTTCTGTTTTTAAAAAATTGCCCTCAACATTTTCATGAAACACATAATAATCTGTAGGTGGTGGAGCACAATGCCTGGTGGGGTAGGTGCTACATCTGAGGGGTAGAGAGGTACACTCTACTAGCATGCCCACATAAGTTGCACTAGAAGAGATCAGTATAATTTTAGTATGCACCAGCGATGTCCTTACAACAGGGGTCATACTGTAGGGCCTAATTCAGCATGGATCGTAGCTGTGCGATTTTTCACTGACACACGGGGGGACGCCCAGCACAGGGCATGTACGCCCCACATGCCGGGTCCTTCCCCCTCACAAACATGCGAAAGCGGCGATGCTTTTGCATGTTTAGGTTTGCCCTCTGCCTACGCAGCCTAGCTGCTAAGGCAGACGACAACCCGTCATCTTTTGGGTTGCAGCGGCTGCGTGTGATGTCACCACTGGCTTTTCTATAATGGGTGCAGTGTGTGCGGTGCACATGGGCCCCTGAGTCCAGAGGGGGCCCCCACCACACACGCTGCACCCATTTTTAAAATACTCACCCCTCCGGAGTCCAGCGTCGGCATCCGCAGCGCTGTGAAAACACAGTGAAAATCACTCAGCGCCCATTTTCACTGAGTTTTGCGCATGTGCAGTAGAGAAATCTCAGGGAAAATGCCCGCCGCGCCATTTTCCCGGTGATCTGCGCATGCGTAGTAGAGTCTGAGCCCTCTAGTGCTCAGACTCTACAGCGCTCCGGGCAGAGAGGAGGGGGCCCGAACGGAGGAGGCTGAACACGGGCCTCCTCCTCTCTTAAAGCACCCCTGGATGTCACGCAGCTGCCGCAGCCCGTCCTGCAAACAGTTCGGACACGCCTGCTTTAGCCAGACCGCCCCCCCCCCCCCCCCCCCCAGTGCCGCCGCAACACTCCTAAAATGCAGCCTTGACACCTCCTCCTGCCCCGCTAACGCCTCTGCCTGCCGTCGCATCTCACTGTGCGCACACTGCACTGGGCATCAGCATGTGAACACTGCCGCAGCAGCGTTACATGTTGAATTAGGGCCCTATTAATGTCACATGAAACATAGGGCGGTATTCAATTCTTTTCACCCCCTTCCACACCCATTTTGTTTCTGCTGATGGGCGTGGTATAATCATGTCAGCTAGCTACACCTGCGGCAGTGAGGGCACCCAACCCATTACACAGCTAAACCTGATTACTATGGGTGCGATATGTGCTTTAACGGGGATCCCTTTAGACTGGAGATTGGGCATGATATATCATTTGAATACTACCCATTGAATTTGACGGCAAAAAACCCCCACTTGCTCCATAATCTGCCCATATACATACATGCTAGGGATATTTTTTAGTTGGAGCCAGTTAACCTACCAGTATATATTTTTGGAAACCGGAGCACCCATGTAAGCATGGGAAGAATACACAAACTTCACACAGTTAGGGCCGTGGTGGCAATCAAACCCATGACTTCAGTACTGTTTGGGCAGTAACGCTAAGCATTACACCATCTGTACTGCCCTATGTGTTTCTAGCTATAAGAGGGACATATTACATCCTCAGGGCATCACAATGCTTCAGAAGTGCTAAGTAGTACCCAACTCTCTTGCCCCAAAAACAAACATGCAGGCCATGGCACAGTCCCAGTCGGGACTGGGACTGGAACAGAAGTCACAGTAGAGTAAACCACTATGGGGTATACTCAATAAGAGTCGGATCCATTCCGACATGCATTTGTCGGAATTGATCAGACAACCCCTATTCAAAGAGTGGCCAAATCCGACTGTCGGATTTGGCCGCTGCTGCTGATGCTCACCCCGGCGCTGCTCTTCACCCTGGCGCTATCCTCACCCTGGCACTGCTCCTCACCCTGGCGCGCTCCCCTCACCCCGGCACCGCTCCTCCCCCCGGAGCCCCGGCGCCGCTCCCCTCCCCTCACCCCGGCGCCGCTCCCCTCACCCCGGTGCCGCTCCCCTCACCCCGGAGCATGAGATGATCAGCTCGGCAGAGTGGATGGAGGAGGCATCGGCAATGTCAATCCGACTTTTTACAAAGTCGGATTGACATTGTCGGAAACGGGACCAAAACCGGTCGGATTTGGTCCCCTTTCCGACAGAAGCACATGTATCGGTGGCTATTCCGCCGATCCACGTGCATTCTGACAGTTTCCCGACAAGCAATATATTTTCATAGAAATATATATAACCTCCAAGACTCTGATGTGATAGAGTCCAGTTATAAACTTATAATGTCACCTGTGTTTTCAGTCTGTGCATACATCTGAGTCACTCTGCGTATGTGTATCCATAGTTAGCGCGCAAGGACATGGATCAAAATTGTACCTAGATGCATATAATTTTGACTGGCATTTCCGGGTGCTAACTGAGGGGGAGGGCTATCTCAACACGGGGGTGTTGCGGTCAGCGACTGTATCTTAAGATGCAATTGCACTGACAGCGCAGCCACATTCACACAGAGATTCTGCTCCTCCATAGGGTCGGTGCAATCTCTAATGGTGCAACCAATGGTGCGTCTTAATACGCACAGCGGCGAATTAGCACTGCTACTGGTGGGCGTCTCAGTAGGAAGACCATCGGCTGCGGTATTAGCATTTAAAGACGCAGTAGCGGCTGTATAAAAAAGACGCAGCCACCACAGCGACAGAGTCCACCTCTACATCAGTCCAACAGTTGATGATTTTATTAGCAGCTATCTAATCCGCCTGGGAATATGTGGTATTTTTTTCAGCAACATTTATATTGATATATACTATTATTATTTGAGGCTTAGTTTGTATATGGCATTTTTAAGAGAACGCAAAGTTTTTTTCAACATATTTAATTCAATGTGATATATTTTAGTTTATTATTTATTTATTACCAGTCATTTATATAGCACACACATATTCTGCAGCGCTTTACAGAGAATATTTCACATTCACATCAGTCCCTTCTCCAGTGGAGCTTACAGTCTATATTCCCTACCACATGTACACGCACATACACACTAGTGTTCATTTTTGTTGGGAGATAATTAACCTACCAGTATATTTTTGGATTGGAGTACCCAGAGGAAACCCACGCAAGTATGGGGAGAATATACAAACTCCACACAGTTAGGTCCATGGTAGGAATCAAACCCATGACCTCAGCGCTATGAGGCAGTAATGCTAACCATTACACCATCCATACTGCCCCAGTGTTGTTGTTTGAGTGAGATTATTAGATGTACATGATTGCAATGATATGAATATGTTGTGGCTAATTTATACAGGGGGTTATGAAATTAATGATTATAAAGAGGTTACTCATATTAATAATATGGAACAAGGTTGTTATGTTGATGTTGCAGTAGTTAACGATTTTTGAGGAAGGGTTAATTATTGATGAGAAAATTATATTGTAAGGTGATCAAAAATAGTCTCTGTATTAAATGGCAGTCACTGCAGCCCACTGAACTGTGATGCCCTGTGGTGTGTGATGTGGAGTAGTACAGGCACCTAGCTGAGTCTTTACCCCAGATGAAAGAATGCCTCATCCCTGAGTACCCACCTTCTCTTGGTAAACCGAAACAGCCTATTGCTGATGTTCATGTGCTTGAGACAATATTTGCTACTGCACTTATGCAAAACATTCAGATGCAGAGTAGGGGAGTCTCAGGGCTTGCACACTCAGACGCACACTTGTACACCAGAGGAAGGGTAACACTAGCATCTGTTTATTATCACTCCTGCCAACAGACGCTAGTGTGGATGCATCATTGTCCACCTCTGAATAAGGCCTTATATCTTACGGCTTTCAAAATGGGTTCGGTGTAGAATAATGCTCGTCGGGATGCCGACGGTCACATGACTGACACCGTTATCCCAACTTTGAAGATCCCAACGTCGGAGGGGGTAAGTAATATTACCCCTCCTAACACTCGGGGGTGGCGGCTAGGGCTACCCCCCAAAGTGCCTAATCCCCAGGCCCTAACACTAACAATACAGTTACACTGATACTTACCTTCAGTATGTCGGCTGTCGGTGTTCCAGTGCTGGTCTCCCGAGTGGTGTCCGGTATCCCATGCTAATCGCATCCCACCAAAATAACAGGTCCAGATATGAAGATGTCTGTTTTTTTTCTTCAAATATAAGCATAAAAAAAGATCAGTTGTCTATAAATACTACTTATACACATGCTAGTATTGGAACATTCTTATCCCCCGGAATCAACACAGATCTATCAGCTGTTATGGCAAAAACAAAAGAAATGGAGAATTATAAATAGGCATAATTATCATGTATAAAGGGATACAGAAACACCTCCTGATTATATATGTATGTCTTCTGAATAGCCATATTGAAAACATTCATCGGCAAGCACCAAAGATTTCATCAATTTTATCAGTATTTAAAGAAGAAAGGTCTTCACTGGAATCAGACACTGACATCATTCCTGAGGATATGACTCTGCAGACAAAGTTACCATATTTCTGAAAGTAACACAATACATTCTTTATGTTTCACCATGTCCAGTACACATACAATAGATTAATTACACAGCTCTGTTCCAAGGAAAATACAGACTTATGCTCAGTAATATAGTACATCCAGTGATATACTGCCCCATATCCAGTTACCCAGTGATATACTGCCCCATATCCAGTTATACACTGCCCCATATCCAATCATATACTGTCTCATATCTAGTTATCCACTACACTGCCCCATATCCAGTAATACAGTGCCCCTCATCCAATTGTCCAGCAATCCATCGCTTGCCATCCAGTTATCTATTAATACAGTGGCGTAACTAGAAATTTTTCTCCCCCAAGCCAAAAAATTCTACGGCGCCCCCCCCCCCCCCCCCCCATAATTGGCACTAGCAAAAGGACAAACATGTGCGCGCCGAAGGCGCGCGCCACCAAAAAGGGGGCGTGGTTTCATTTAAATGGGCGTGGCTTCGCATAAAGAGGCGTGGCATTGCAGGAAAAGACTACCTTATACCCCAGTTTTGCAACCTGCACGCCCAGACGTTAGCCACCACAGGAAAGAAAAATAATCCTGATTCATGCCCCTTCCATTATTTGTCATTTTTCCTCCTTATAGTAATGCCCAGTATACATTATGCCACATACTGCAAAGGCCCTCAGACATTATGCCACACACAATAATGCACATGACACAATATGCACACACCGTAATGCCCCCGACACATTATGCCACACACCGTAATGCCTGTGACACATTATGACAGGAATCGCAATGCCCGTTATACATTATGCTACACACTGCAATGCCCCTGATACATTATAGCACATACCACAATGCCCGTGATATAGTATGCCACACATCGCAATGTCCGTGATACATTATGCCACACACCGCAATGTCCGTGATACATTATGACACACACTGCAATGAACCTGAGACATTATACCACAATGCCCATGATATAGTATACCACACACCGCAATGTCCGTGATACATTATGACACACACCGCAATGTCCGTGATACATTATGACACACACTGCAATGAACAAGAGACATTATACCACATACCACAATGCCCATGATATAGTATACCACACACCGCAATGTCCGTGATACATTATGACACACACCGCAATGTCCGTGATACATTATGACACACACTGCAATGAACCTGAGACATTATACCACATACCACAATGCCCATGATATAGTATACCACACACCGCAATGTCCGTGATACATTATGACACACACCGCAATGTCCGTGATACATTATGACACACACTGCAATGAACCTGAGACATTATACCACATACCACAATGCCCATGATATAGTATACCACACACCGCAATGTCCGTGATACATTATAACACACACCGCAATGTCCGTGATACATTATGACACACACTGCAATGAACCTGAGACATTATACCACATACCACAATGCCCGTGATATAGTATACCATACACCGTAATGCCTGTGACACATACCGCAATGCCCGTTATACCCTATGCCACACTGCAATGCCCCTGAGACATTATACCACATACCACAATGCCCGTGATATAGTTTGCCACACACCGTAATGCCTGTGACACATTCTGACACACACCGCAATGTCCGTGATACATTATGCCATGTAATGCCCATTAAACATTAAGTCCTACAGTAAGGCTTCTAATTACTTTTAAATTACCTGCTCGTTGCCAGGGGTTTCATGCTCTTGGTTCCATGCACGGTGCCAGGGGTTTTCATGCTCAGGGTGTCATGCTCGTTGCCAGGTGTTTCATGCACTCGGTGTCATGCTCGTTGCCAGGGGTTTCATGCACTGGGTGTCATGCTCGTTGCTAGGGGGTAGTGCTTGTTGCTAGGGCTGTGCTCCCAGTGCCACATTTGTCCTCAGTGCCAGATATTCCCCCACGGTGCCAGGTACTCACATGCCCCCAGTGCCAAATATAGCCTCTCCCCCCAGTGCCACATATGCCCCCAGTGCCAGATATTCCCCCACAATGCCAGGTGCTCACGTGCCCCCAGTGCCAAATATAGCCCCCCCATGTGCCAGGTACACATACAGTGCCATATATGCCCCCTCAGTGCCTCCCCAGAGCCATATATGCCCCCTCAGTGCCCCCCCAGTGCCATATATGCCCCCTCAGTGCCATATATGCCCCCTCAGTGCCCCCAGCAGTGCCATATATGCCCCCTCAGTGCCATATATGCCCCCTCTGTGCCCCCCCCAGTGCCATATATGCCCCCTCAGTGCCATATATGCATACCTCCCAACTGTCCCGATTTTCACGGGACAGTCCCGTTTTTTGGGGACTGTCCCGCTGTCCCACCCGCGGGCCGCAGTGTCCCGCGATGGGGGGGGGGGCAGTTGGAAGGCTCGTACACTCACTGCTCTGCATTGCAGAGCAGTAGTGAATAGACGCTGTGCGCATGCGCACAGCGTCTATTCAGCGCACAGTGGGAGAGAGGGCATGCCAGCAGCTCACAGAGCGCTGGGCATGCCCCCTCAGTGACGAAAACGGGGGCGTGGCCCGCGATCGCGGGTCCTCCGCGAAGCCACGCCCCCTTTTCATGGGCCACGTCCCCGACACGCCGGAGACTCGAGTCAGAGGGACACAGGAGAGGCGCGCGCTGTGCCCTCCGTGTCCCTACTTCACAGCGGGGGGCTAGTGACAACAGATTGACATGCGGACGCTCGTCCGCATGTCAATCTGCTCTAAATCAGTGGCGGCGCCCCCGCAGCCCCTCGCCCCCAAGCCACCGCAAGGACTGCGGGGGCAGTAGTTACGCCACTGTATTAATACACTGGCTCCATATCCGGTAATACACCGCCCAACATCTAGTTATACAATAATACACTGCCCCACATACAATTACCCAGTAATACACTGCCCCACATACAATTACCCAGTAATACACTGCCGCACATACAATTACCCAGTAATGCACTGCCCCACATACAATTACCCAGTAATACACTGCCCCACATACAATTACCCAGTAATACACTGCTGCACATACAATTACCCAGTAATACACTGCCCCACATACAATTACCCAATAATACACTGCCGCACATACAATTACCCAGTAATGCACTGCCCCACATACAATTACCCAGTAATACACTGCCGCACATACAATTACCCAGTAATGCACTGCCCCACATACAATTACCCAATAATACACTGCCGCACATACAATTACCCAGTAATGCACTGCCCCACATACAATTACCCAGTAATACACTGCCCCACATCCAGTTATCCAGTAATATACTGCCCCATATCCAGTTATGCAGTGATCCATATCCAGTGTATACTGCCCCATATTCGGTAATACACCGCCCCACATACAATTACCCAGTAATACACTGCCCCACATACAATTACCCAGTAATACACTGCCCCACATACAATTACCCAGTAATACACTGCCCCACATACAATTACCCAGTAATACACTGCCCCACATACAATTACCCAGTAATACACTGCCACACATACAATTACCCAGTAATGCACTGCCCCACATACAATTACCCAGTAATGCACTGCCCCACATACAATTACCCAGTAATACACTGCCCCACATCCAGTTATCCAGTAATATACTGCCCCATATCCAGTTATGCAGTGATCCATATCCAGTGTATACTGCCCCATATCCGGTAATACACCGCCCCACATCTAATTATCCAGTAATACACTGACCAATATTCAGTTATCCAGTAGTACACTGAACCACATCCAGTTATTCAATAGTGCACTTCCTCACACATCCAGTAATGCATACCTCCCAACTTGTGGCCTCAAGGAAGTGGGTGTGGCTTTTCAGGAGTGCTTCGATCGTAAGCCAAGCTCCCAGTTTTCATCACTGAGAGGGCATGCCCAGCTCTGTGAATTGCTGGCATGCCCCCTCTCCATCCATCTCTAGTGAATTGATGCTGCGCGCGTGCGCACAGCGTCTATTCACCACTGAGCAGCGACTGACAGAGCCTCCCAACTGCCACCCCCCACTGCGGGACACTGCGGCCCTCGGGTGGAACAGCGGGACAGGCCCCAAAAAATGGGACTGTCCCGCGAAAATCGGGACAGTAGGGAGGTATGAGTAATGCACTGACTAATGTCCAGCTATTCAGTAATACACTGCCCCACATCCAGGCACTCAGTAATACATTGCCTCACATCCAGTTATCCAGTAGGTCACATCCACTAAAACACTGACCTACAGTATATCCAGTTATTGAAATACACCACCCTGCATTTAGTAAGTACCAGGGCTGGAAAAAAAAACAGGTTTAAAACAAAAACAAAAAATGTTCTTTTTGGTTTAAACCATTTTTTTAAACCAGGTTTTTATTTTTATTTTTTGCATTAATGTTTTAAGAAAAAAAATAATCATATATTAGAAACCTTGATCAACCATGTTTTAATACTTTCTAACATTAATAATGTTATTGGGCTGTGTTTTGATTTTGCATATTTAATTAAAACCAATTTTTTTACAGATTATTATTTCTTCCTAAACATCTGAATATATGAACATAGACTAAACATATTAATACATACAAAGTACACTCAGAAATAGATGAAATGGAAAATAACAATTTAATGTTAAGCATTAATCCTACTTATTACTTATTATAATTAAATATATCTGAATAGTAATACAAAATGGAAAATGAAAAAGCACCTTTCAGAGAAACACACACACGCACGCACACGTTAAGCATTAGCACTGGGCATGCCACTGGCATTAAACATTTTGAATTTTTTTTAGAACAGTAAGCCTTTTTTTTTTAAGAAGTCATGGCACAGTGCCTGTAGTAGCCGCAGACTAAAAAAACAGTGGTTTTTATTAAAAAAAAATGTGAATTAAACCATTGTTTACATATAGGGGCGTGGCTTCATGGGGAAGGGGCATGACCTCCTAATAGTACAAATTCAGTCACATTACACCACACAGTAATACCCCTTATACACATTATGCCATGTTAGAGCCCCTTACACACATTACATCACAGTAGAGCAGAGCCCCTTATATACATTTTGCCAGGTAGAGCTCCTCATACACATTATACAAGGTACAGCCCCTTTTATACACGTTATACCAGGTAAAGCCGCTTATACACATTATACCAGGTACAGCCCCTTTTATACACATTACACCAGGTTGAGCCCCTTATACATCTTACGCCAGGTAGAACTCTTTATACACATTATGCTAGGTAGAGCCCCTTACACACATTATGGGCGGTAACGCCCCTTTTATATACATTATGCCAGGTAAAGTCCTTATACATGTTATGCCAGGTAGAGCCTCTTATACACCTTATGTCAGGTAGAGCTCCTTATACATTTTATGCACGTAGAGGAGCCCCTTAAACACCTTATGCCAATTAGAGCCCCTTATACACATTACAGCAGATGAAGCCCCTTTTATACATGTTAGGCCAGGTAGAGTCCCTTATACACATTATGGCAGGTAAAGCCCCTTATACATTTTACGCCAGGTAGAGCCCCAATTATACATGTTACACCTGGTAGAGACCCTTTTTTATGTGTTATGCCAGGTAGAGCCCTTTTTTTTTAAACATTACTCCAGGTAGACTCCCTTTTATACACGTTATGCCAGGTAGAGCCCATTATACATGTTACACCAGGTAGAGACCCTTACACACATTACACACCAGGTTGAGCCCTTTTATAGAGCATGAGAGAAATAGAATGAGAGTGTGTGTCCCCTTCATCTCGCTATCTGTGTCCCTGTTACTCAACACACACCAGCTCCGGGTCCCACCTGCCCCGGCAGTAGGTCCCTGGCTCCAGTCCATCTCTCACATGGACGGAGCTGGTACTTCTGGCCTTAGCAGTTCCTGATACCTTACTTCTGTCCGGCATGCAGCTGGGTGGAAGGGAGCAGCGGGAAGCGTGCAGGCGCAGTCATATTAGATGGCGGTGGCAGGATGACTGCGAGCATGCTCTCAGGCTGCAGCACCATGGGCAGCCGCCTGCTAGCCCGCCCCTTAAAACCGCCACTGATTGGTTGGTGCACACAGAAAGAAGCACTATTACAGCCTTATGAGGAAGAATAGCACCAGGATCATGCTTTAGTGATTATGTCTGGTGCTTTAGTGATTAGTCTTATGGAGCCTTTGTAAAGGCTCCATAAGACTAAATTGTAAGTTCTGAAGAGTGCAGTGCAAATGTGAGTTTGTGTCATCCATCTTTTGTGCAATGCACCAGTTTTATATGTATAACACATGGATTGCAGAACATAATTTACACTATGTGATGGGAACTGTGGACAGAATGGACTTGTTCCTTGTGTAGTGCAACTTAATGGGCCCTACACACTTGCCGATGTGTGCGGCCGGGGTGTAGTATGGTATGCCAGTGGCTGGGCTCCCGACAACCATCATACCGGCGCCGGAAGCCTGACCCCGCCGTCATATCAACAGCGTGGCGAGCGCAAAGGAGCCCCTTGCGGGCTCGGTGGTGCGCTACACACGCCACGCTATTTATTCTCCCCCCAGGGGGGCCATGGACCCCCACGAGGGAGAAAAAGTGTCGGTATGCTGGCTGTCGGGATTCCGGCGCCGGTATACTGTGCGCCGGGATCCCGACAGCCGGCAACCTGAAGACCACCCGTGCGGCCGATATCAACAATATCGTTCAGTAATGAACGATAAATTGTTCATATCGCTCAATGTGTATGCACCAACAATGAACGATGCGCGGCTCCGCAGTCATTCATGGTGGGTTTTCCCTCGTACTGCTTAGCAAGCCAATTTGGACGATGGTCGTTGATCGTTGAAACCGACCATCATCCAAATTGGAAGCATTGGCAAGGGTGTAGGGCCCATAAGTGTGTGAGTGTCTCCTTATGCAACAATTACAATGTAACAATGGACAAAGTACAATGGAACAGTGGTTCCCAAACTTTCTTGAATCACAGCGGCCTAGGTTATTAGCTTTGTTTTTACGGCACCCCTATGTTAAAAGGTTCTTATTGAGAAATTCAGCAACAATTATTAAATTGATTAAATTGTGCATAGCTGTCATCCTTGGGATCAGTTGTGTGGTGATGGACAGGATTGTGCTTGTTTTTGTCCACATATTGAATTTTATGATTGCCAGTCACCAACACTGGTTTTGCCTATTACATTGACCATAAATCATTTGATTTTGTCCTGTACAACCAACCCATGGCACCCAGTTTGGGAACCAATGATTTAGGGCTCTGTAAGCTATATTTAGTTTGTAATAAAATATGTTGTATAAAACTGTACTCTTGGTGAATGAAATTCTTAAAATGTGAAAAATAGTGTCATTGTTGTCATGGAAACTGCAAACTAGATTTGAGTACTTCAGATACCTGATGTGTAAAAGCCTTAGCATCCAGTGACATGCACATTTATGCCCTGTACATGTATCCAGCCTATAGACTGTTGCACCATATCTGTGTATATTTTAGGGGGTTATGCAGACCTGATTGCTGTTGTGCGAATTCGCAAGCCGAACGATTGTTGATCGACTGCGTATACGTACAGATTGTAGTACACATGAGCGAGGCCAAACAGTGAAAATATCCAGCGTCTTTTTTTGACCGCTAACCGTATGCAAGTTGATTGTTAGGAAGCCGGCGTTTGAGGGTGGTAACTGGCCATTTTCTGGGAGTGTCATCACTGGCAGGAAAAACGCTCAGTGCATACACACTGAGCGATTTTCACCTGGCCCAGCAATGTTCACGGGGGTGAACCACTTTCCACAGTAGGAGACTGTGGAAAGTGGTTCACTCGGCTGGTAAAACAGCCAGATGGACGGCGGTGCCCAGCGACGATGTGGGAGCACGGATCAGCGTTCACCGCTCATCGCCCAGCCATACATATCAACCGAGATTGAGCTCAAAGTAGTTCAAAGCGCCAAAAGTGAGCTACTTTGAGCTCATAATCGGCTAGTGTGTATGGGCCTTAAGTCTGTTTGAGAACTGAGGTTGGGAAGGCCTGGTATAGTCTATTCTTCATTTGCTGCTTAAAATAAAGCAAACAGTGAAACCATACCTGTATACTTCCCAAGTTCTGAAGATGTTGCAGGATTGTTACTGATGTCTGGGATCTCCAGTTTCTTCACTAAAAGTTAGGAATAACCATTTTTTTTTCTCTTCCAACTAACACTTATTAACCACTTGTCCATGACAAACAGTTCACAAAAGCAAGTACATATAATTTCATTCTCTCTGCTGACTGACAGCCAAGGTGCAGAGAAGCAAATTTCTGGGCTGCTGGAGGGGCCCAGGGGGTCCCAGGTCTTCTATACCCCCTCCCCCCTGAGTATACCTGTGCTGTGGGCTGGCCGGCAAGGGCCCTCTTCTCCATTGATATCTTTTGGAAAGATGGCGGCGCACATACAGTAGAAAGCAAAGACTCTGGCACTATGCCCACTGTCAGGGCTGTTTCTAGCCAATTTGGCTCCCGGTGTGAACACAAAAAAAATGCAAACCCCTATACTTATGGGGGGGGGGGGGGGGAATGTGTGTGCCCTTACACCATATTATGCCCCACACAGTAATGTCCCTTGCACCTTATTATGCCCCACACAGAAATGCCCCTTGCACCATAATTAGACCCATGCAGTAATGCCCATTGCACCTTATTATGTCCCACACAGTAATGCCCCTTGCACCTTATTATGCCCCACACAGTAATGCCCCTTGCACCTTATTATGCCCCACACAGTAATGCCCCCTGCACCTTATTATGCCCCACACAGTAATGCCCCTTGCACCATAATTAGACCCATGCAGTAATGCCCATTGCACCTTATTATGTCCCACACAGTAATGCCCCTAGCACCATGCCTTACTTAGTTAAAATTGGCACTGTACCTGCTCGTTGTAAATGAGTTGTTTTATGCTGCTGACCTGCTAGCCTGCTCCCTCCACTGCCGCTGCCAACGCATCCCCAGCACTGCTGTGCAATTTTCTGCCTCCTTTCCCTGGGCTCTGTCTATTAAATGTCCCTCCCATAATGGCCTCCACCTCCTCTAGCACCCTTAAAAACTGTCTTCTCTCAGGGGGAGGCCATTTTGGGAGGGGCGTTTTCACAGTATTCTATGTGGTCGGCCAGGCCCCATAGAATACTGCAGCAGTGTGCACACTTGAGCCGTTGGCCGGCTCCCCATGTGATTGCACGGCTTGCCTGCCCTAGAAATGGCACTGGTCAACGTCTTTAGTCGCAACCATCGGTCACACCATCAAAGCTTGCACCAGCCTCATGCTTGATGCAGATTCTTCCTCTGAGCTTTGTCTGTAATGCGAGCAATGCAACATCTTAGGGCCTGATTCTGATTTGTACTATATTGCAGGGAAGCGGCTGTGTAACACCATACAAATAAAATGCAAATGCAGAAAGAGACGTCTGTAGGAAATAGACGCCTCCTGCATGTATCTGCGATCTGAAGTTGCAGCATTGGATCACCATCACAGCACTCAACCAGACATGTAAGCAGCAGCTTACGCAGACCGGCCATCGGAATCAGTCAGTTGAGACCATTGCGTACAACGATGCAAACCCCTTGCTCCACACACCGACAAAATGGGGGGTTGTTGCGCCCCATTTTTAAAATGGGCCTTGTCGCTGCCCCACAAACATTGCAGCATGCGGCTAAGGGGGAACTGCGAGCAATCTTGTGGGACCCATTCTGCACATGTGCAGGATGAATACTTATAGTGGGGAATACTTATAAGGGGAATTGTAGCTTATTTCTACATCACTGTTTAAAAACAAAGATACTAAGTAGGCTTCTTCCATATGTCAGAGCAGGTAATGTGTTCTCAGCGTGTAAAAATCATATCATTGTATTTGCACTATCGCAACATTGGGGGAATTCAACTCCCAGCATAGTGATGTAGTTCCCTCCTGACATACTGTATGTAATAAGTCATTTGTGTCTGTACATGTAAAGTTATTCTACTCTAACAGAGTTAAATATAACAGTTTTAATTATGTATATATTAGAGATGAGCGGGTTCGGTTTCTCTGAATCCGAACCCGCCAGAACTTCATGTTTTTTTTCACGGGTCCGAGCGACTCGGATCTTCCCGCCTTGCTCGGTTAACCCGAGCGCGCCCGAACGTCATCATGACGCTGTCGGATTCTCGCGAGGCTCGGATTCTATCGCGAGACTCGGATTCTATATAAGGAGCCGCGCGTCGCCGCCATTTTCACACGTGCATTGAGATTGATAGGGAGAGGACGTGGCTGGCGTCCTCTCCGTTTAGAATTAGAATAGATTAGAGAGACACTTGATTTACTAATTTTGGGGAGCATTAGGAGTACTCAGTAGTGTACAGTGCAGAGTTTTGCTGATAGTGACCAGTGACCACCACTTTTATTTATAATCCGTTCTCTGCCTGAAAAAAGCGATACACAGCACACAGTGACTCAGTCACATACCATATCTGTGTGCACTGCTCAGGCTCAGGCCAGTGTGCTGCATCATCTATTATCTATATATAATATTATATATATCTGTCTGACTGCTCAGCTCACACAGCTTATAATTGTGGGGGAGACTGGGGAGCACTACTGCAGTGCCAGTTATAGGTTATAGCAGGAGCCAGGAGTACATAATATAATCCGTTCTCTGCCTGAAAAAAGCGATACACAGCACACAGTGACTCAGTCACATACCATATCTGTGTGCACTGCTCAGGCTCAGGCCAGTGTGCTGCATCATCTATTATCTATATATAATATTATATATATCTGTCTGACTGCTCAGCTCACACAGCTTATAATTGTGGGGGAGACTGGGGAGCACTACTGCAGTGCCAGTTATAGGTTATAGCAGGAGCCAGGAGTACATAATATATTATATAGTGAGTGACCACCAGACACACAGTGCAGTTTATTTAATATATCCGTTCTCTGCCTGAAAAAAGCGATACACACAGTGACTCAGTCAGTCACATACCATATCTGTGTGCACTGCTCAGGCTCAGGCCAGTGTGCTGCATCATCTATATATATTATATATCTGTCTGACTGCTCAGCTCACACAGCTTATAATTGTGGGGGAGACTGGGGAGCACTACTGCAGTGCCAGTTATAGGTTATAGCAGGAGCCAGGAGTACATAATATTATATTAAAATTAAACAGTGCACACTTTTGCTGCAGGAGTGCCACTGCCAGTGTGACTAGTGACCTGACCACCAGTATATAATATTAGTAGTATACTATCTCTTTATCAACCAGTCTATATTAGCAGCAGACACAGTACAGTGCGGTAGTTCACGGCTGTGGCTACCTCTGTGTCGGCACTCGGCAGCCCGTCCATAATTGTATATACCACCTAACCGTGGTTTTTTTTTCTTTCTTTATACATACATACTAGTTACGAGTATACTATCTCTTTATCAACCAGTCTATATATTAGCAGCAGACACAGTACAGTGCGGTAGTTCACGGCTGTGGCTACCTCTGTGTCGGCACTCGGCAGCCCGTCCATAATTGTATATACCACCTAACCGTGGTTTTTTTTTCTTTCTTTATACATACATACTAGTTACGAGTATACTATCTCTTTATCAACCAGTCTATATATTAGCAGCAGACACAGTACAGTGCGGTAGTTCACGGCTGTGGCTACCTCTGTGTCGGCACTCGGCAGCCCGTCCATAATTGTATATACCACCTAACCGTGGTTTTTTTTTCATTCTTTATACATACATACTAGTTACGAGTATACTACTATCTCTTTATCAACCAGTCTATATTAGCAGCAGACACAGTACAGTGCGGTAGTTCACGGCTGTGGCTACCTCTGTGTCGGCACTCGGCAGCCCGTCCATAATTGTATATACCACCTAACCGTGGTTTTTTTTTCTTTCTTTATACATACATACTAGTTACGAGTATACTATCTCTTTATCAACCAGTCTATATATTAGCAGCAGACACAGTACAGTGCGGTAGTTCACGGCTGTGGCTACCTCTGTGTCGGCACTCGGCAGCCCGTCCATAATTGTATATACCACCTAACCGTGGTTTTTTTTTCTTTCTTTATACATACATACTAGTTACGAGTATACTATCTCTTTATCAACCAGTCTATATATTAGCAGCAGACACAGTACAGTGCGGTAGTTCACGGCTGTGGCTACCTCTGTGTCGGCACTCGGCAGCCCGTCCATTATTGTATATACCACCTAACCGTGGTTTTTTTTTCTTTCTTTATACATACATACTAGTTACGAGTATACTATCTCTTTATCAACCAGTCTATATATTAGCAGCAGACACAGTACAGTGCGGTAGTTCACGGCTGTGGCTACCTCTGTGTCGGCACTCGGCAGCCCGTCCATAATTGTATATACCACCTAACCGTGGTTTTTTTTTTTTTCTTTATACATACATACTAGTTACGAGTATACTATCTCTTTATCAACCAGTCTATATATTAGCAGCAGACACAGTACAGTGCGGTAGTTCACGGCTGTGGCTACCTCTGTGTCGGCACTCGGCAGCCCGTCCATAATTGTATATACCACCTAACCGTGGTTTTTTTTTCTTTCTTTATACATACATACTAGTTACGAGTATACTATCTCTTTATCAACCAGTCTATATATTAGCAGCAGACACAGTACAGTGCGGTAGTTCACGGCTGTGGCTACCTCTGTGTCGGCACTCGGCAGCCCGTCCATAATTGTATATACCACCTAACCGTGGTTTTTTTTTCTTTCTTTATACATACATACTAGTTACGAGTATACTATCTCTTTATCAACCAGTCTATATATTAGCAGCAGACACAGTACAGTGCGGTAGTTCACGGCTGTGGCTACCTCTGTGTCGGCACTCGGCAGCCCGTCCATAATTGTATATACCACCTAACCGTGGTTTTTTTTTCTTTCTTTATACATACATACTAGTTACGAGTATACTATCTCTTTATCAACCAGTCTATATATTAGCAGCAGACACAGTACAGTGCGGTAGTTCACGGCTGTGGCTACCTCTGTGTCGGCACTCGGCAGCCCGTCCATAATTGTATACTAGTATCCAATCCATCCATCTCCATTGTTTACCTGAGGTGCCTTTTAGTTGTGCCTATTAAAATATGGAGAACAAAAATGTTGAGGTTCCAAAATTAGGGAAAGATCAAGATCCACTTCCACCTCGTGCTGAAGCTGCTGCCACTAGTCATGGCCGAGACGATGAAATGCCAGCAACGTCGTCTGCCAAGGCCGATGCCCAATGGCATAGTACAGAGCATGTCAAAACCAAAACACCAAATATCAGTAAAAAAAGGACTCCAAAACCTAAAATAAAATTGTCGGAGGAGAAGCGTAAACTTGCCAATATGCCATTTACCACACGGAGTGGCAAGGAACGGCTGAGGCCCTGGCCTATGTTCATGGCTAGTGGTTCAGCTTCACATGAGGATGGAAGCACTCAGCCTCTCGCTAGAAAACTGAAAAGACTCAAGCTGGCAAAAGCACCGCAAAGAACTGTGCGTTCTTTGAAATCCCAAATCCACAAGGAGAGTCCAATTGTGTCGGTTGCGATGCCTGACCTTCCCAACACTGGACGTGAAGAGCATGCGCCTTCCACCATTTGCACGCCCCCTGCAAGTGCTGGAAGGAGCACCCGCAGTCCAGTTCCTGATAGTCAGATTGAAGATGTCAGTGTTGAAGTACACCAGGATGAGGAGGATATGGGTGTTGCTGGCGCTGGGGAGGAAATTGACCAGGAGGATTCTGATGGTGAGGTGGTTTGTTTAAGTCAGGCACCCGGGGAGACACCTGTTGTCCGTGGGAGGAATATGGCCGTTGACATGCCAGGTGAAAATACCAAAAAAATCAGCTCTTCGGTGTGGAGGTATTTCACCAGAAATGCGGACAACAGGTGTCAAGCCGTGTGTTCCCTTTGTCAAGCTGTAATAAGTAGGGGTAAGGACGTTAACCACCTCGGAACATCCTCCCTTATACGTCACCTGCAGCGCATTCATAATAAGTCAGTGACAAGTTCAAAAACTTTGGGTGACAGCGGAAGCAGTCCACTGACCAGTAAATCCCTTCCTCTTGTAACCAAGCTCACGCAAACCACCCCACCAACTCCCTCAGTGTCAATTTCCTCCTTCCCCAGGAATGCCAATAGTCCTGCAGGCCATGTCACTGGCAATTCTGACGAGTCCTCTCCTGCCTGGGATTCCTCCGATGCATCCTTGCGTGTAACGCCTACTGCTGCTGGCGCTGCTGTTGTTGCCGCTGGGAGTCGATGGTCATCCCAGAGGGGAAGTCGTAAGCCCACTTGTACTACTTCCAGTAAGCAATTGACTGTTCAACAGTCCTTTGCGAGGAAGATGAAATATCACAGCAGTCATCCTACTGCAAAGCGGATAACTGAGTCCTTGACAACTATGTTGGTGTTAGACGTGCGTCCGGTATCCGCCGTTAGTTCACAGGGAACTAGACAATTTATTGAGGCAGTGTGCCCCCGTTACCAAATACCATCTAGGTTCCACTTCTCTAGGCAGGCGATACCGAGAATGTACACGGACGTCAGAAAAAGACTCACCAGTGTCCTAAAAAATGCAGTTGTACCCAATGTCCACTTAACCACGGACATGTGGACAAGTGGAGCAGGGCAGGGTCAGGACTATATGACTGTGACAGCCCACTGGGTAGATGTATGGACTCCCGCCGCAAGAACAGCAGCGGCAGCACCAGTAGCAGCATCTCGCAAACGCCAACTCTTTCCTAGGCAGGCTACGCTTTGTATCACCGCTTTCCAGAATACGCACACAGCTGAAAACCTCTTACGGCAACTGAGGAAGATCATCGCGGAATGGCTTACCCCAATTGGACTCTCCTGTGGATTTGTGGCATCGGACAACGCCAGCAATATTGTGTGTGCATTAAATATGGGCAAATTCCAGCACGTCCCATGTTTTGCACATACCTTGAATTTGGTGGTGCAGAATTTTTTAAAAAACGACAGGGGCGTGCAAGAGATGCTGTCGGTGGCCAGAAAAATTGCGGGACACTTTCGGCGTACAGGCACCACGTACAGAAGACTGGAGCACCACCAAAAACTACTGAACCTGCCCTGCCATCATCTGAAGCAAGAAGTGGTAACGAGGTGGAATTCAACCCTCTATATGCTTCAGAGGTTGGAGGAGCAGCAAAAGGCCATTCAAGCCTATACAATTGAGCACGATATAGTAGGTGGAATGCACCTGTCTCAAGTGCAGTGGAGAATGATTTCAACGTTGTGCAAGGTTCTGATGCCCTTTGAACTTGCCACACGTGAAGTCAGTTCAGACACTGCCAGCCTGAGTCAGGTCATTCCCCTCATCAGGCTTTTGCAGAAGAAGCTGGAGGCATTGAAGAAGGAGCTAAAAGGGAGCGATTCCGCTAGGCATGTGGGACTTGTGGATGCAGCCCTTAATTCGCTTAACAAGGATTCACGGGTGGTCAATCTGTTGAAATCAGAGCACTACATTTTGGCCACCGTGCTCGATCCTAGATTTAAAGCCTACCTTGGATCTCTCTTTCCGGCAGACACAGGTCTGCTGGGGTTGAAAGACCTGCTGGTGACAAAATTGTCAAGTCAAGCGGAACGCGACCTGTCAACATCTCCTCCTTCACATTCTCCCGCAACTGGGGGTGCGAGGAAAAGGCTCAGAATTCCGAGCCCACCCGCTGGCGGTGATGCAGGGCAGTCTGGAGCGACTGCTGATGCTGACATCTGGTCCGGACTGAAGGACCTGACAACGATTACGGACATGTCGTCTACTGTCACTGCATATGATTCTCTCAACATTGATAGAATGGTGGAGGATTATATGAGTGACCGCATCCAAGTAGGCACGTCACACAGTCCGTACTTATACTGGCAGGAAAAAGAGGCAATTTGGAGGCCCTTGCACAAACTGGCTTTATTCTACCTAAGTTGCCCTCCCACAAGTGTGTACTCCGAAAGAGTGTTTAGTGCCGCCGCTCACCTTGTCAGCAATCGGCGTACGAGGTTACATCCAGAAAATGTGGAGAAGATGATGTTCATTAAAATTAATTATAATCAATTCCTCCGCGGAGACATTGACCAGCAGCAATTGCCTCCACAAAGTACACAGGGAGCTGAGATGGTGGATTCCAGTGGGGACGAATTGATAATCTGTGAGGAGGGGGATGTACACGGTGATATATCGGAGGGTGAAGATGAGGTGGACATCTTGCCTCTGTAGAGCCAGTTTGTGCAAGGAGAGATTAATTGCTTCTTTTTTGGGGGGGGTCCAAACCAACCCGTCATATCAGTCACAGTCGTGTGGCAGACCCTGTCACTGAAATGATGGGTTGGTTAAAGTGTGCATGTCCTGTTTTGTTTATACAACATAAGGGTGGGTGGGAGGGCCCAAGGACAATTCCATCTTGCACCTCTTTTTTCTTTTCTTTTTCTTTGCATCATGTGCTGATTGGGGAGGGTTTTTTGGAAGGGACATCCTGCGTGACACTGCAGTGCCACTCCTAGATGGGCCCGGTGTTTGTGTCGGCCACTAGGGTCGCTAATCTTACTCACACAGTCAGCTACCTCATTGCGCCTCTTTTTTTCTTTGCGTCATGTGCTGTTTGGGGAGGGTTTTTTGGAAGGGACATCCTGCGTGACACTGCAGTGCCACTCCTAGATGGGCCCGGTGTTTGTGTCGGCCACTAGGGTCGCTAATCTTACTCACACAGTCAGCTACCTCATTGCGCCTCTTTTTTTCTTTGCGTCATGTGCTGTTTGGGGAGGGTTTTTTGGAAGGGACATCCTGCGTGACACTGCAGTGCCACTCCTAGATGGGCCCGGTGTTTGTGTCGGCCACTAGGGTCGCTAATCTTACTCACACAGCTACCTCATTGCGCCTCTTTTTTTCTTTGCGTCATGTGCTGTTTGGGGAGGGTTTTTTGGAAGGGACATCCTGCGTGACACTGCAGTGCCACTCCTAGATGGGCCCGGTGTTTGTGTCGGCCACTAGGGTCGCTAATCTTACTCACACAGTCAGCTACCTCATTGCGCCTCTTTTTTTCTTTGCGTCATGTGCTGTTTGGGGAGGGTTTTTTGGAAGGGCCATCCTGCGTGACACTGCAGTGCCACTCCTAGATGGGCCCGGTGTTTGTGTCGGCCACTAGGGTCGCTAATCTTACTCACACAGCTACCTCATTGCGCCTCTTTTTTTCTTTGCGTCATGTGCTGTTTGGGGAGGGTTTTTTGGAAGGGCCATCCTGCGTGACACTGCAGTGCCACTCCTAGATGGGCCCGGTGTTTGTGTCGGCCACTAGGGTCGCTAATCTTACTCACACAGCTACCTCATTGCGCCTCTTTTTTTCTTTGCGTCATGTGCTGTTTGGGGAGTGTTTTTTGGAAGGGCCATCCTGCGTGACACTGCAGTGCCACTCCTAGATGGGCCCGGTGTTTGTGTCGGCCACTAGGGTCGCTTATCTTACTCACACAGCGACCTCGGTGCAAATTTTAGGACTAAAAATAATATTGTGAGGTGTGAGGTATTCAGAATAGACTGAAAATGAGTGTAAATTATGGTTTTTGAGGTTAATAATACTTTGGGATCAAAATGACCCCCAAATTCTATGATTTAAGCTGTTTTTTAGTGTTTTTTTCCAAAAACACCCGAATCCAAAACACACCCGAATCCGACAAAAAAAATTCGGTGAGGTTTTGCCAAAACGCGTTCGAACCCAAAACACGGCCGCGGAACCGAACCCAAAACCAAAACACAAAACCCGAAAAATTTCAGGCGCTCATCTCTAGTATATATACATATCAGGATATATAATACCTCCCATTGAAATACCTGGTCACATTGTCCCTTTAGGGGCTGTAACTCTGTCTGTGATATTAGGAAATGCCGCCATGTTCTGCCATGTTTTATTTACAAAGTAGCAGCCAGAATGGTTGCATTTTCCCCGCTACATCTATCGCACATTGGCTCATGTGAATATTTATTTTCTCATGCTGTGCCATTGCACAACTGGGGACCAAGGAGACCTTTAGCTCTGTAGCAAGTGACTGAATCATTTCAGATTAATAAATGGGCTTATTTTTAATGTAGCAGTCATGTCCTGGTGGCCAGATATTTCCCAAGGTACACATTTCTTTTTACAAGGTATTTGTTTTTTCTTTAATGGGAAAAACTATGAATTGCAGTGGAAAAAACGACAACTTTCCCACAACTAAAGCTAAATTTAGCCTCCATTATAGCTGCCTACGACCCTGTAGCTGATCTTTGTCTGATTCTTTAAATAGACTTTGTCTAGGGACAACGCTGGGGCTGTTTTGTCGTTTTAGTGTTTATTTTCAATGTCATGGAAACTGGTAATGTCATTATTTTTCCACGTGGTCATTTTATTTCTAAGAAAATGTGAATATGTGCAAAGTAAGTGAATAAAAATGGAGACACTAATATGGTTATTGTGATAACCTAGTGCCATGCCTCCCAACTTCTGCTTGGCGTAAGGAAGGACATCTGCGCGGGACTGTCCAGCGAAAATCGGGACAGTTGGGAGGTATGTAGTGCTAATGGCATTGTTGTTACTGTAAAATAGTGCTTGTCTGGATATTGTTGTTGTGATCAGACCACGGCGCACATATTAAGGATGTCTCCATGCAGCACCTGTTTACAAGTAGTTCAGCAATTCCAGATAGTGTTGTTCCTGTAGTATCGGGATCTGGTTTCCCAAGCCATCTCTATACACTGTCAAGGTCGGGAAGTGTCCATAGACAAAGGAGAAACATTGGCAGATATACACTACTGCTTTCAGTGAAATCCAAACTGTGCATATAAATTATTGGCAGCTTTCTCATTACACTAATGGTGTAGACCAGAACCTGCACGATTTGCAGCTGTTTGCTGTAATTTAGTATGAATTATAAAGTTGTGGAGTCCTCACAGCTCTTCTTTCCCAGACTCCTTCACAACTCAGCCCCATGTACGTGTCCTTTACAGGCGCACACTTCTATTACACCAGAATAATAACTGTGCACTGGTACTAGGTGGACAACAACAAAAAAAGAATACACAGGCTGCTCAAAATTCACAAGAAAAGCGCATCAAGGGCCTTATTGAGGTTTATTAGCAAACCAAAAAAGCACACTAATGGGCAAAACCATAGGGGTCATTCCGAGTTGATCGCTCGCTAGCTATTGTTTGCAGTGCTGCGATCAGATAGTCGCTGCCTATGGGAGAGTGCATTTTCGCTTTGCAAGTGTGTGAACACTTGTGCAGTCGAGCGGTACAAAAACAGTTTGTGCAGTTTCTGAGTAGGTCTGAACTTACACAGCTGCTGCGATCACTTCAGCCTGTCCGGTCCCAGAATTGACGTCAGACACCCGCCCTGCAAACACTTGGACATGCCTGCGTTTTTCCACCCACTCCCTGAAAACAGTCAGTTGACACCCATAAACGCCTTCTTTCTGTCAATCTTCTTGCGATCGGCTGTGCGAATGGATTCTTCGTTAAATCCATCGCCCAGCACCGATCCGCTTTGTACCCGTACGACACGCCTGCGCATTGCGGTGCATACGCATGCGCAGCTTTGCCGAGTTTTAATCTGATCGCAGCGCTGCAATAAATAGCTAGCGTGCGATCAGGTCAGATTGACCCCCCATGTGCACTGCAAAAATAAGCAGCCAGTATTTACTCTGCACAGAAACAATATAACCCACCCAAATCTAACTCTCTCTGCACGAATTACATCTGCCCCACCTGCAGTGCAGCATGGTTTTGCCCATTAGTATGCTTTTTTGGTTTGCTGACAAACCTGAATAACCCCCTAAATGTGTCTATAAATATTGTGTAAAATGTAACAGATTTATAGCCACATTCACGCACTGTAGACTATGGTTATTAATTGGAGATAGTAACCTTAGCTTTAAACTCAATTAATAAATTATTGGGTTGAGAGCTGGGGTATGGGCAATAAACTGCCCTCCAACTGCTGTGGCACTACATAGCCCAGCATATACAGTCACAGTTTTGCCATCAGGACAAGCTAAAACTGTGGCAGGGTATGCTTAGATATGTAGTTCAATAATAGCTGGATGGTTGCTTATTGTCTTATATGCTAAAATTGGCACATCTACGATCAGATTCTCTTACATGCGGGGGGATGTCCAGCATAGGGCTAGTCCACTCCTCCTGTCAAAAACCTACCCCCAGCCCCCCCTTGTACAGGTGCAAAAGCATCGCAAAGCGGCGATGCTTTCACACCTGGCGTTGTCCGGACTGCGCCTTTCCCAACGGCATTCTAACGCCGTTGGCATGGCCCCTCCCACCCAACGACCGCCTCTGACTGTCAATCAGGCAGAAGCGATCGCACCAGTGAGATGCTTTTGCTTTGTGTGCGGACTCTATAAACGCCTTCAGAGTGCGATCGCTGGCGTTGCAGCGATGGACTCTGAATTACCCCCTATGTAATAACCTATCCAGGGCTGTAACAGGGAGATGTGCAGCCCCTCCCTCTGAACATGTGATGTCATGACATCATGACAAAAGGCGGGGCTGCAGAACCTGGAACTAGGACAATGGACAGCTCTTCTAGGGAGGTAATCAATTTGCCCCGATGCCGGAATCACGGCAGCCGTCAATGATGAGAGCCGGAATACCAGCTCACAGGGGCTATTCTATGACACCCATAGAGTGGGAATAGATCCTGTGGCGAGCGCATCGAGCCCCCAAGAGGACTCGTAACTTTCGCCCCACTGCCGGCATTCTGGTGGCCAAGGTGCCGCTGTTGGGATACTGACAGCCGGCATCCCCTTTGCCGAGAATACATATGTATTCCCTCATCTAGGCTGCAGGGTCCTATTCAGGCATTCTGCAAACCAAATGCCAGTGCCACCACCATTCTCCCATTCCTAGTTACGACCCTGGCCCAATCCACAAATATTGCTGCTAATTCTTCATTCTCCTTCAATTGTAAGATCACTTTTATCATTTTCACTCTTGTGGTCTTTGCAGGGGCATCTTCAGAGTGGAGGAGGCCCGAGTGCAGTCTCCTTCTGGGCCCCCTCCTTACTAGCCAGCAGCGTTCTTGACTCTGGTAACTAGGGTCACTAGGGGACCCTAGCACTGTTGCAGAGTCTAGAGCACATGCGCAGGTCTCTGGGAAAATGGAGTGGCAGCCATTTTCTCAGTGATTTTCCTGCGAAATACAGGAAAAATAGCCGCTGCGCCATTTTTTCAGTGATCTTTGCAGCACTGCTGCTGCGATGCAGGACTACGAAGGGTAAGTATTGAAAAAAAATGGGTACAGGGTATGCGGTGTGGGCCCCCCTGCACCCTGGGGCCCATGTGCACCGCACACACAGCACCCATTATAAATATGCCAGTGGGTCTTTGGGAATATGGGTTGTGCTGCTCAAGTTCAGAACATGGGACCCCTGGGCTATTAGTTTCACTATCTATGGGAACATCTAATGGGAATAGTAACCTGTGGTAAGCGGAGTAGAGCGAGCCACCATGCCTAATGCGTGACGAGCAAAGCGAGCCCGCGACGGTACACTGTTTAGTGTTCTGAACAAGTTTGATGATCTTCTGAAGTAGTTTAGTTATGCTAACCCAGGGGGTCCCATGTTCTGAACTTGTAACGGGTTATGCACTTTTGTCGTTAAATTGAAGGCACACAGTAATTAGTATAGTAAACGTAATAATTATTGTGGTGATTGTAGTGGTTGAATATCATCTTTATACGTAGAACTCTCTATTTGATTGGAAAGTGCTGGTTTCTACTACTACTACTACTACTACTACTACTACTACTACTACTACTACTACTACTACTATAAATGCAGGGCCATCTTAACAGCAGTGTAGGCCCCTGGGCACAGCAATGCACTGGGGCCCCTACCCATTCTCCAGCGGTAGGGGTTGGGGTGCTCCCAGTGACAGCTTTGATGTCCCGTGGGTGGTAGAGGGTGTTCTATCTTCTGCTCAGCATGTAGGACCTGGAGCAGTAATTTCTGCTAATTACTCCTTTACTGCACAGATGGTGGGAGATGGGGCGGGAGGGGGTACACTAAACTGTAGAAGGGGGCATTGGGCTTAATGAAGGGGCCCTGGTACATGACTCTCAGGGTGGTAGGGGGTGTTTAATACGTAGAGGAGGGGTAGATAGTGGAGTGGGCCTAAAAGTCATAATTTTCTGGTGGGAGGTCAGCTTGCTTGACTGCAGATATCTCAAGTTCCTGGAAATAGATTTCTTAGCTTTGAATGGATTAAAAAACTAGAGTCCCACTTTTCAGGAGGTGCTGGGGACTTGGGGATCAGAGTTCAGGAACCAGAGCAATACACCAATGAAAATATAAAACTGCATATTAAACGTGTGGAGCTGGAGCAGGAACCTACTGCTGGAAGGCTGATATCTCTGGTTGCGGGCATAGTAGAGACAAGCTACCAGTGTCCAGCAAAAGGGGAGAGTCCCAGCTTTTGGCGTATACCCTCAGAAAAACTTTAAGTCAGACAGAACCTGAGATATTGGTCTGGGAATAGCAGTTAACTGGCTTGAATGGGGATCACTACTTTGAAGTCAGATTTCTCCGGCTCCCCAGGGGCGATTTTCAAAAATCTGCTACCCCTGGAAAGAGGGGATCCTCAGCTATGAGCTTAGGGCCCTTATACTCCGGGGGCCCTTGGGCAAGTGCCCATTGAGCCCATATGAAAAGACGGCCCTGTATAAATGTTCCCTTACTGTGCACCCCATTTTGGATTTAAAAGTGGCGAGCAGCAACATTTAATTTTTTTTAATCTTTATACAGAGAATATTTATCAAACAAACAAACATACAAACAAACAAATCCGAGAAAATATTAGCAAGTGTGTAGCATTAGATGTATAGTCCCTGAAGTACGAGCTTGCGCTTGGTGCATGTAGCACTCTGCATGTTGGTTTAGGGCAGATTTCCAGTAGAAATATGCAGTACAGGTACAACGGTTCAGGAAATGTTTACTAAACGCCACTTATCTGTAAGACATAGGGATATTCAATTAAACCCCGCAGCTAATTGCCACACTAGAGCAATTCAATTAGCGTGGTTTACCCTGCATGTGACCCTCCATGAGCTGTGGGGTAAAGTCAGCAAGAAAACGGACAAATCGGTGGTGCATGCTGGGTGGAAAACCCATTGATTCCGCAGTATACTGTGTGCGGAATCAGTGAGTTTCCGCACCTGGAACCACGATTTTAGGTGTGAGAAAAAAAGTTATTTAATTGAATAACCTTTCCCTGTGCAGGGATTTTAGATGGCAATTTCCCATGGGGAATATTCCCCAGTGTTAAAGTTCCTCATTGAAATCTAAAACTGTGTCAGTAACTAAAAATCAACATCAAAAGCGGTTTTATGTAAACATTAACATTACACAGACTTCAGATAGTACTGTTTTTTTCTACAGAGGTTTAATTTAGTGATTTCTCTGTATTGTAATCAATAGAAGTGACAATTTGATTTATACTGTGATTAATTCATACTTTGATGTCTCTCCCACTTATTGACATCCTGTCGTTGTTAAAATGTGGATCGGTTAATAGCACTGACCTCCATTCTCCTGTAAACTAGTTTGCAAGAAAAATGGGGCATTTAATATTCCATGGGAAAGATATTGAAATACACACATCATCATTAGTGATAATCTCAGACATTTACTCCAATATAAAAAACACCCCGTGTAGACTGACATAGAGTATTTTCATGTTTCAGTGTATCTTATATTGTGTATTTTGCTATATGTATGGCTCCAGCTGATAATAGGAAAATAGATCTTGTTTAATCAGTTCTACAGTAAGGCCCTTCCAGGCTTGGACTGGCCCACAGGGGTATAGGGGAATCCACCGGTGGGCCCCACTGCCTGGGGGCCCTACTCCTGCTCTAAAGATCAAGTTCCAGAGTGCACTTAAATGATAGATTATACATATGTTACCTTATACTGGACTATGGTGTATTTTCTACAGTGCATTGTTGTTATTAATCTGTTATTAATCTGGTAAATGATCATGCATGCAGCAGATGAATTTACTGTATATATTTATGAGGGGGCCCAGATGTTGCACTCTCTAATGGTTAGCCAAACCAATGAGGTGTCAGGCCACACCCCCTCTGCAAACTGGCCACACCCCTAACATGAGCTCCTACCATTGCATTCCCCCGGTGGGCCCTAAATGCCCCAGTCCGACACTGGGCCCTTCTCTAGGAAACACATGACTGCACATTTTCATTGACACGGGTTCCACTTCCAACATGACATCCAGGCAATGGGGACACTGTGTGATATCTAGGATAGAGAGGTCACACAGAGGTACATAATGTAGACATGTTATATTGATGTATCCTCACATATTATTGCTGTTTACATGTAAGCAGCAGCTACATCTCTCACCTGAGACACTCACGTTCTGCATCTATTAGTCTTCTTCCCATGGCTGCTGAAAACCCCTAGAATGAAGAGAGAGAGAGAGAGAGAGAGAGAGAGAGAGAGAGAGAGAGAGAGGAGACGTGAGTTTGTGTGCCCAGGTACTTTTAGGGGGGAGAGAACAGTACCTGGGCACCCAGGTCTATTTTCATAGTGTATAGGAAACAGTTCTAGCTCATAGTCATAGACACAACAAAGGGCAAAATGATAATTGAATATTTCCTAATAATGCAGTACACACCTTGGTATGCATTACCTGCAAGTTGGTATATCCCCAGCTGACAAAAAGCTATACATGTGCAAGGTGAATCTTTTCCTGTTTTGCTGTAGTGTGTACAGCATAAAGGGGTTATATTCATCATCACTTAAATTCTACAAAAGTAGGTGAATATAAAAAAATGTTCACCTACTTTTGTAAATATTATGTTTTGGGGCCATTCATCTTGAGGGTAATGCAGGAGATATCTGTGCTTACCTTTTCCTCCTGAGCTGGGGACCACATTAAATACAATATATTCGGAGCTTGAATGCAGGAACATTCACCGTCTACAGATGGCGAGTGCTCCATCACCCCTGCTGCTTACCTATGGGAAGCAGGTCCGGCTTGCGATCAGGGATCCTCCTGGCTTCCTCCGTCACTTCTTTCGCAGGACGCTTGGGGCTTGTGCGTTTGCATGAACTCTGATTCATGCAGGCGCACTAGTGCTAGCACTGACATATTTTTTTTACTGCTACGAACGTTTTTGCATCAGCTGTCTCCGCACCAGAGCAATGATGAATTGCTCCGGCACTCCTGGCAAGTCAGAATGCTAATTATCGGGTGCTGTCCGGCGCCCAATAATTAACCTGACTAATATGCTCCTAAATGTCTAACAAGTTCCAAAAGTGTTACACATAAAAATGCTGTTAACATATAGGGGTATTTTCAATTAAGGTCGAAACTGCCGTCTTGTCAAAAAGACGGCAGTTTTCGACTTTTTCTGGTCGGAAGGGGTTCTGACCTATTCAGTCCCCAGCTTTTTTATTCGACAAGTCAGGGAATTCGACTTGTTGCATAGTACGTGAATCGGCGGTATAGCTGCCGATTCACGTACTTCTGAGGGCAATGGGGCCAAATTCGACAAGTTTTGGCCCCGTTTCCGACCATCTCAGTCTGACTTAAAAAAAAGTCGGACTGAGATGAGGGACCTGAGAGGAGTGGAGGGAGAGCCGCGGGCAGACGGGGACAGCAGTGCTACAGCACAGCGCTGCGGGAGGATGTGGCATAGCCGCCGCTCACGGCAGTGTCCACCCGGCTCCAGCAAGTGAGGTCCCACTTGCTGGAGTCGGGTGGACGCTGCCGGGAGGTCTGGCGGCTGTGCCATATCCTCCTGCAGTGCTGCTGTCCCTCGTCTGCCCGCGGCTGTCCCCCGTCTTCCCGCTGGTCTCCCCCCTTTCCGGTCCCTCATCTCAATTCGACTTTTTTAAAGTCGAATTGAGATGGGCATGGAATAGCCCTTGTCGGATCCATTCAGACAAATGCATGTCGGAATGACCCGACCTCAATTGAATATACCCCTAAATATCTTTAAAAAAAAAAAAAAAGACACTGAAGATATCATAGTAAAACTATAAAGTTAAAGTTTGCAAAATGGAAATACTAAGCATAGTTAGGAAACCTACTGTATATAGCTCCTAAAACTGGTCTTTTTGAATTCTAGCAGGTAAAGTCAAGTATGACTGTGTTACTTTATACTGAGTCCACTGCCATAACCGTCTTTTTAGTACTGTATACTGCTATCAGACCAGGGAATGCAACATAGTGTAACTGCTACTGTAATACTGTATACAACCTACTGATCAGAGAATACAATGTAATACAGCAAGGAAGCTCCTCAGTGGTACTGTATACAACCATCTGACCGGGGGAAAATCACACAGTGTAACAAGCTATCTATGTCATACTGAGCACAACCACCTGCATTAAGCCCTAATTACATCATTGCAGGCCCTCCATCATTACATCACTGCAGCCCCCCCCCCCCCCCATCATTACATCACTGCAGGCCCCCCCCCCCCCCCCCCATCATTACATCACTGCAGGCCCTCCAACATTACATTGCCACAGGCCCTCCATCATCACATTGCCATGGGTCCCCCATCATTATGTTGCTGCAGGATCTCCATCCTTACATCGCTGCAAGCCCTCCATCATTACATCGCCACGGGCCCCCCATCATTACATCGCTGCAGCCCCTCCAGCATTAATAGTAATAGTTACATTAGGTATGATGTCAATAAACTGGAGCTGCTTCCATTGTGCAGCTCTATATGTTGTAGAGTACAGACAGTCATAGTAGTGTACACTAGTTACGTTAGGCACCTAATAGACTTTGCTATTATCTCAAGATTTATTACATATTTTACATCCTTCCAGGTGCCCAGATTTGGAGGTAATTTGTGAAAACAGCTAAACTTTACAGACTTTTTATATTACCTTTTTTTTGTCTTATTTTTACTAATAAATCATAGTTTAGTGCAAGTAACTTAGGTGTTAATGCGCTTGTAGACCTGGAGTACTACCTGGTCTTTATATACTGTACACACTGTTGGATTTGCAGCCTGACCATTTATTGGAGGAAGTCTAATGTTAAGGTGTGGTATGATATTTCCTCATTCATAATTTCAACATGAGAATTTTACTATGCTTATCATGTCGACATTCATCATGTAAACATGGATGAAATGTTGACTTCATAGAATGTTGACATATGGGGGTCAATGTATTAAGCAGAGATAAGAGTGGAGAAGTGAGCCAGTGGAGAAGTTGCTCATGGCAACCAATCAGCTGCTCTGTATCATTTTATAGTATGCAAATTCTAAATGTTACTTCAATGCTTACTGGCTACCATAGACAACTTCTCCACTGGCTCACGTCTCCACACTTATCTCTGCTTCATACATTTATCCCATTGTCCCTTGTGGCCTAGCGGTGACTTACTACTCCCGCCAATTCCAGCATTGTTTACCAGGTCCCATCCTGCAGAATAACCCTACCACTGCCAGCCCGCAGCCTATTCTTAACCCTCCCATCCTGCAGCCTAACTCTAACCTTCCCATCCCGCAGCCTAACCCTAACCCTCCCATACTGCAGCCTAACCCTAACACCCCCATCCTGCAGCCTAACACCCCCATCACACAGCCTAACCCTAACACCCCCATCATGCAACCTAACTCTAACACCCCCATCATGCAGCCTAACACCCCCATCATGCAGCCTAACACCCACATCACACAGCCTAACCCTAACCCTCCCATACTGCAGCCTAACCCTAACACCCCCATCATGCAGCCTAACACCCACATCACGCAGCCTAACCCTAACACCCCCCATCATGCAGCCTAACTCTAACACCCCCATCATGCCGCCTAACACCCACATCACGCAGCCTAACCCTAACACCCCCCATCATGCAGCCTAACCCTAACACCCCCCATCATGCAGCCTAACCCTAGCACCCCCCATCATGCAGCCTAAACTTAACCTAGTCATCCCAAAACCTAACCCTAACCCTCCCATCTCGCAGCCTAGCCCTAACACCACCCATCATGCAAACTAACCCTGATACCCCCATCCCACAGCCTAACACTAACCCTCCCATCCTGCAGCCTAACAGTCCCATCCCGCATCCTAGCCCTAACCCTCCCATCCTGCAGCCTATCCCTAACCCTCCCATCCTGCAGCCTAACCCTAATCCTGCCATCCTGCAGCCTAACCCTAACCCTCCCATCCTACAGCCTAACCCTAACCCTGCCATCCTGCAGCCTAACCCTAACCCTGCCATCCTGCAGCCTAACCCTAACCCTGCCATCCTGCAGCCTAACCCTAACCCTCCCATCCTGCAGCCTAACCCTAACCTTACCATCTTGCAGCCTAACCCTAACCCTCCCATCCTGCAGCCTAACCCTAACCCTGCCATCCTGCAGCCTAACCCTAACCCTCCCATCCTACAGCCTAACCCTAACCCTCCCATCCTGCAGCCTAACCCTAACACTGCCATCCTGCAGCCTAACCCTAACCCTCCCATCCTGCAGCCTAACCCTAACCCTGCCATCCTGCAGCCTAACCCTAACCCTCCCATCCTACAGCCTAACCCTAACCCTCCCATCCTGCAGCCTAACCCTAACCCTGCCATCCTGCAGCCTAACCCTAGCCCTCCCATCCTACAGCCCAACCCTAACCCTGCCATCCTGCAGCCTAACTCTAACCCTGCCATCCTGCAGCCTAACCCTAACCCTCCCATCCTGCAGCCTAACCATCCTACAGCCTAACCCTAACCCTGCCATCCTGCAGCCTAACCCTAACCCTGCCATCCTGCAGCCTAACCCTAACCCTCCCATCCTACAGCCTAACCCTAACCCTCCCATCCTGCAGCCTAACCCTAACCTTACCATCTTGCAGCCTAACCCTAACCCTCCCATCCTACAGCCTAACCCTAACCCTGCCATCCTGCAGCCTAACCCTAACCCTCCCATCCTACAGCCTAACCCTAACCCTCCCATCCTGCAGCCTAACCCTAACCCTCCCATCCTACAGCCTAACCCTAACCCTCCCATCCTGCAGCCTAACCCTAACCCTCCCATCCTACAGCCTAACCCTAACCCTCCCATCCTGCAGCCTAACCCTAACCCTCCCATCCTACAGCCTAACCCTAACCCTCCCATCCTGCAGCCTAACCCTGCCATCCTGCAGCCTGACCCTAACCCTCCCATCCTACAGCCTAACCCTAACCCTCCCATCCTGCAGCCTAACCCTAACCCTGCCATCCTGCAGCCTAACCCTAACCCTCCCATCCTACAGCCTAACCCTAATCCTGCCATCCTGCAGCCTAACCCTAACCCTGCCATCCTGCAGCCTAACCCTAACCCTCCCATCCTACAGCCTAACCCTAACCCTCCCATCCTGCAGCCTAACCCTAACCTTACCATCTTGCAGCCTAACCCTAACCCTCCCATCCTGCAGCCTAACCCTAACCCTGCCATCCTGCAGCCTAACCCTGCCACCCTGCAGCCTAACCCTAACCCTTTCATCCTACAGCCTAACCCTAACCCTCCCATCCTGCAGCCTAACCCTAACCCTGCCATCCTGCAGCCTAACCCTAACCCTCCCATCCTACAGCCTAACCCTAACCCTCCCATCCTGCAGCCTAACCCTAACCCTCCCATCCTACAGCCTAACCCTAACCCTCCCATCCTGCAGCCTAACCCTAACCCTCCCATCCTACAGCCTAACCCTAACCCTCCCATCCTGCAGCCTAACCCTAACCTTACCATCTTGCAGCGTAACCCTAACCCTCCCATCCTGCAGCCTAACCCTAACCCTGCCATCCTGCAGCCTAACCCTAACCCTCCCATCCTGCAGCCTAACCCTAACCCTGCCATCATGCAGCCTAACCCTAACCCTCCCATCCTACAGCCTAACCCTAACCCTCCCATCCTGCAGCCTAACCCTAACCCTGCCATCCTGCAGCCTAACCCTAGCCCTCCCATCCTACAGCCCAACCCTAACCCTGCCATCCTGCAGCCTAACTCTAACCCTGCCATCCTGCAGCCTAACCCTAACCCTCCCATCCTGCAGCCTAACCATCCTACAGCCTAACCCTAACCCTGCCATCCTGCAGCCTAACCCTAACCCTGCCATCCTGCAGCCTAACCCTAACCCTCCCATCCTACAGCCTAACCCTAACCCTCCCATCCTGCAGCCTAACCCTAACCTTACCATCTTGCAGCCTAACCCTAACCCTCCCATCCTACAGCCTAACCCTAACCCTGCCATCCTGCAGCCTAACCCTCCCATCCTACAGCCTAACCCTAACCCTCCCATCCTACAGCCTAACCCTAACCCTGCTATCCTGCAGCCTAACCCTAACCCTCCCATCCTGCAGCCTAACTCTAACCTTACCATCTTGCAGCCTAACCCTAACCCTCCCATCCTACAGCCTAACCCTAACCCTCCCATCCTGCAGCCTAACCCTAACCCTGCCATCCTGCAGCCTAACCCTAACCCTCCCATCCTACAGCCTAACCCTAACCCTCCCATCCTGCAGCCTAACCCTAACCCTGCAATCCTGCAGCCTAACCCTAGCCCTCCCATCCTACAGCCCAACCCTAACCCTGCCATCCTGCAGCCTAACTCTAACCCTGCCATCCTGCAGCCTAACCCTAACCCTCCCATCCTGCAGCCTAACCCTAACCCTCCCATCCTACAGCCTAACCCTAACCCTGCCATCCTGCAGCCTAACCCTAACCCTGCCATCCTGCAGCCTAACCCTAACCCTCCCATCCTACAGCCTAACCCTAACCCTCCCATCCTGCAGCCTAACCCTAACCTTACCATCTTGCAGCCTAACCCTAACCCTCCCATCCTACAGCCTAACCCTAACCCTGCCATCCTGCAGCCTAACCCTAACCCTCCCATCCTACAGCCTAACCCTAACCCTCCCATCCTACAGCCTAACCCTAACCCTGCCATCCTGCAGCCTAACCCTAACCCTCCCATCCTGCAGCCTAACTCTAACCTTACCATCTTGCAGCCTAACCCTAACCCTCCCATCCTACAGCCTAACCCTAACCCTCCCATCCTACAGCCTAACCCTAACCCTGCCATCCTGCAGCCTAACCCTAACCCTGCCATCCTGCAGCCTAACCCTAACCCTCCCATCCTGCAGCCTAAGTCTAACCTTACCATCTTGCAGCCTAACCCTAACCCTCCCATCCTACAGCCTAACCCTAACCCTCCCATCCTACAGCCTAACCCTAACCCTGCCATCCTGCAGCCTAACCCTAACCCTGCCATCCTGCAGCCTAACACTAATACGACATTTTGACAATGTTGAGATATTGCCTACAACGTCAACAACATAACTGTCAGCATTGCAGTATCGACATTACGCATGTTGAGCTAATGACTGCATCCCCTAAGGTTAGTCTGTTTACACTAATGGAACGTCTTTCGATTAAATGGATAATTTCACCCAAACTCTTGACTATTGTGATGAACAATGTATTATATGTTGTTTTCTATTGTGACATTTATTTATTTCGTAAACTGAAACGTTAACAAAAGAAAGAGTTAATGACAGAAATCCTAGATGACATTTGCACATTATTAAGTTGCTAATTTAATTGTCTGCCTAAACTCCAGCAGATGAGCCCAGTGTCTCCCCAGTCTCCTTTGCTATTTTTGGACTGATGTCAGCTAACTAATATAATGTTGATAGTGTCAGCATCATCTCCCCTCAAGCCTGTTATTCCCATTATATAGTAGTTACAGGATGTGGTGTTGGCGGAGGGTGCTGTTTGTACTAATAAGTATATTTTAGTAACACACAATGTCTTGCCTGAATATTAGTACATACTGAAGGTGTCAAGTGGACCTGGCTGCACTTATGGACCTTTTTTTTTTAAATCAAAAACAGTACGTTTATTACTATTTATCAACAGTCACCAACAGCGGCACTCAGCGAACGTCACCGCTGGCATTAGCCAATGCTAGGTAACTCCTCTTGGAACTCCTATTTGTTTTTTAACTCGAATCAGGAAGTTGGGTTTCCGGATGCAGAATACATGTGTGAACCGGCAGTGATATAAGTTCAGCTCTATCGTTATACAGTATATTGATGGTCCCTTCACTGCAATAGGTCAGTTCCACTTGCTGCCCAAAAAATAAAGTGTTAATTAGGGCCCTCATTCCGAGTTGTTCGCTCGGTATTTTTCATCGCATCGCAATGAAAATCCGCTTAGTACGCATGCGCAATGTTCGCACTGCGACTGCGCCAAGTAACTTTGCTATGTAGAAAGTAATTTTACTCACGGCTTTTTCATCGCTCCGGCGATCGTAATGTGATTGACAGGAAATGGGTGTTACTGGGCGGAAACACGGCGTTTCAGGGGCGTGTGGCTGAAAACGCTACCGTTTCCGGAAAAAACGCAGGAGTGGCCGGAGAAACGGTGGGAGTGCCTGGGCGAACGCTGGGTGTGTTTGTGACGTCAAACAGGAACGACAAGCACTGAACTGATCGCACAGGCAGAGTAAGTCTGAAGCTACTCTGAAACTGCTAAGTAGTTAGTAATCGCAATATTGCGAATACATCGGTCACAATTTTAAGAAGCTAAGATTCACTCCCAGTAGGCGGCGGCTTAGCGTGTGTAACTCTGCTAAATTCGCCTTGCGACCGATCAACTCGGAATGAGGGCCTAGATACATTTTAAAAATACATTTTAAAATCTTCAGATCTAGAACACGTCCTGAGCTGCTTTTGTGTCTGGCCACTACTGCCTGCTAATACTAATACATCTGTTCCGTATATCCTTATGGTTGAATGCCCATTTCACATTAGGCTCCACCCCCTCAAAAGGTGACTCGCATGGAGCTACTTGCAATTACAGATGCATACGCACTTACGCAGACCCTGTTTGAAGTTGTGTGCAACGAATTGCAAGATGCATCCGATTTTGCACTAGCATCCAAATCAGAATCAGCCACCCTTTTTTCCAGTGATGAAGCGTTTCCCATGATGGCGATAACAGAACAAGTATTGCAGTGTATATGTATCGCTACAGTGCTTCTCCATGCTGTTACCAGTGGTAGCCAACTTATGTGTAGGGCAAATGATATGAACAGCCAGAAGTTAGTAGGCACATAAATAAAATTAATTTTAGAGTTAGGGCCAAATACAGCTACAGGGGACAGATCTCTATATACGGACGCAAATAGCAAGTTTCAGCATACAGCACATGCGTACAGTATCTCTGTCCTATTCTGAGTCAGACGGAATGTGGCTGGATTTGTCGTTTCGTGGAATGGGCATTTTGGGGCATGAACTGGGGAACGGCGAATTAATTGCACAGGGCTGTTTTTTCTTGCAGGAGAGTCATGGGAATGTCACAGGCGTGCAGCTATTCTGCGTCGTGTGCATGGGGAAGGAAAGGCTGTGTCAGATAGATCTCATGCACTTAGCGTGCTGATACTAATGGTGATCCCTGTGGCTGTGGACGGAGCAATTTCCTGCATTAGCCTTACGGAATCTGGCACTAGTATAAGGTACCAAATCAGACTTCCGTGGCATCGTAAAACATCAGCCACTTTGCATCTGAATCAGACCCACAGTGTGCAGTGAAAAAATAATATATACTGTAACGTTAACATTTGATTTTTAGTTGAACTAGAAAGTTCCCCCTCTCTTAGCTCTATATCTGACCACACATTTTACATTTGGACCACCTGCAACACAATGGGGGAAATGGAATGATCTCCGATTTGGCAAAATTGGGCGATTTTTGTTTTATGATTTTTTTATGCAGAATGTTAAGTGATTTCTAAAGGTAGAACCAGCTTGGTTTTCCTTTAAAAATGCCCCCTTTAACTCCTGGTCAAATCAATGGAAATTGCCAATTTTGGCAAATCAGAGGTTATTACGTTATCCCCAACATGTTGTGCAACATTGCACCATATAACTGGACATACTCGCACTCCTAGCACTGAGACAGGCCCGCAAATGAGACCCCCATAGCATGTATTACTTGTTGTCTTTTCAGTATATTTCATTGTCTATAGCCCATATATACAGTACTCTATGTGTTGGCAGTTACGTCTACTTGGGGGTGTAGCGAGGGTGGCTCCAGTGGAGCGCGAGCTCCGGGCGCCGAAAAAGTTAGAGGGCGCGCTGCCGCCCACCCCCACACTCTTCCTGCGGGCCACTCTACTGGCAGCCGCAGAACAGGAGAACCAGGGTGCACACACTGACTCGGATACTAGGTAGGGAACAGGGCAGGCCAGAGGCGACAGCAGGAGACACTGACAGCTGGCACATGCCGGAGCTCTGCCTGCCCTCTTTATACTGTATGTCTCACTGTCTGCTTGTAGCTGTGCAGCAGGGTTGCTTCTGTCCTGCCCAGGCTGCTGTGGTATCTCTCTGCCCCGGCTGCTGCAGCACTTCTCTCTACATTGATGTTGCAGCACCTCTCTCTGCTCCAGCACCTCTCTCTGCCCCTCAGGCTGCTGCAGCACCTCTCTCTGCCTCTCAGGAAATTCTGGGACATAATTTTCATTGAAGCATAGTGGGATTATCAGGTCTGGGATATCAGTTCTAGGGTTAAGGCATTGGGGACTATGAAATAGTGTGTGTGTGTGTGTGTGTGTGGGGGGGGGGGGGCAAGTTTGATGCAGTATTTTCATTGAGAGTTTAGGGGGGGTTTGGGTCTGTGGGGGGTCACATTTGGGGCGTTATTTTAATTGAGGCATTGGGAGATTATCAGATTGCCATGAGCTCCACAAGGTCTATGTCAAAGTCAGAAAAATATCACGCTGCACATTGCCATATATGCACCTCATGCGTGTGCCTGCTGCACGTGCATGAGCCCTCCCGTGCGTGCATATACTCGCAGGCGCGTGCACTCGCAGGCGCACGGTATGTGCATTTACGGTAGAGTTTGTGTGCGTCTAGCGGGCGACTCAATCGTTACATATTTTAACCATATAATGTATTTTGTAGATTATGGTCCCTTTGATAGAATCTGAAAGTTTAGTTAATGTAGCATGTTCAGAGACAAAGAGATCCCTCTTTGTTTGATACGAAGGGTCAGACAGGGGTTATACAGTGGTGTTTAGTATCCATCGGAAGGGTATATAATTAGCAATATTCCGGTGTTGGTTAGAAACGGATTAATCGCTCGTGCGTATAGTTATGACTATAAGAAGTTTATGGACATTTACTATATTTGCACTTTATTACCCATGCGGCGGGAAACCTGAGTTCCCCTCCCACCTGAGCAGTTTGAAATAGTCACAGCCCACCTGTATGAACCAACCTATGACCTTTTGTTATAATGCTGAGACGGATTCCTGTGTCCAATGAACAATAAGAATGTAGGGACCATTGTACTGTACTGTGTGTAAGTGTATATAAAGACAAGCCGACCTGGGTCAGCTCCATTCTACTCTTCTCAACGGTTCTCATCACTGATAATCGGCAGCTGGATATCCAGGAAGGCGCATGCGATTGTTTCCCCTTGTGCGCAAGTTCTCTGCAACCATTTTACCTCCTATTAATGTTGTAAGCCATTCTCTCTCTCTTTCCCCTTAAATGTAATTGTGCCATTATTGTATTTCAACGTGTAGTAATTCTGTTAGGTGTTTATGTTAGTTTGGTAGTGTATAAACTGTACTGTATATTCTTTTGCAATTGAACGTTCATTCTCTCTCTTAAAGGTGTTAGAACCTTAGACCGGTATTTGAGTGTTTATTATATTTCTAAGGGTTCTCTGAGCGTCTCAGTCGCTCATACAGCTTTTAAACTAACAAGGTTACATTGCGTTGCATCTACATATCACTGCATAAAGGTTTACAGTATAAGTACATTACTTATGGTATAGTTATTAAGGTTTAATTCTGTGAGCGTCAGCGCCGCTTGTGATCTCCTCGTGGTCTCGAGCGTCCGCTACGCTGGTAGCGTATCATTACGGTAATCGGCAGCCTATGGTGTGCTTGATACCAACAGCGTATTCTCGCGAGCGTTTGTGTCGCTCGAGCGGCTTGCTCCCGATACAGCATCCGCTACGCTAAGGGCGTACCCTTACGGTACCTCGTGCGCCAATTGCGTACTGTGTCTCTTAACCTTTTATAGTGTTTAATATAGGGTAAATCTGTAGGCTTTATCACCACCCTTGTCACCAATTTAGGAATTTTAAATATTGTTTCTTTTCAAATGTAACATGCCACCACATGTTGGCTAGGCCCCCAATTCAGTATTCAGTATAGGGGAGGGGGGCACCAAAACATGCCCTTGCTCCGGGCACCATGGCACCTAGCTACACCTCTGCGTCTACTCAGGGCATGCTGACACAGGGATCCTCACTAAGGGCCTGATTCTGAGTTGGACACTGCAATGTCCGTGTGTGTCTTTTGCTGGTATTGCTTCTGAGGCTTTACGCAAATACTGCTGCAAGCCCTTCCCTGGTGTATAGCTGTGTGTCTGCATGTGCAAGGACATAGATGCCCACTTTCAGTATCTTTAGTTGCAGTCATTGAAGCTTGCAGCAGCCCCAGCAAGGTGCAGATTCTCAGTCAGAGTATGGCCTCCTTTGTGAGACAGGGACGTGCGGTGAGGTAAATGGCTCAGGAGGCACTGGCTAGCCCCAGAGCCAGATTTACATGCAATATATGACCCAAAGCGTACATCTGAGCATTATACACAGGTGCAGCAGTATAAACTCCTGGAAAGTTTTGATCAGAGATGTGCGGAAAAGATAGACAGGTGAGGCACTGCCTCACCTGCCATAGACTTTTTACTCCAGAGTTTTGCTTATAAAAATGATTAGAATAATGCAAAGAAGATATTTCAATCAAATTATTTAGATCTTTCATCTACTTTATACAGCCAAAACTCTGGCACAAACGTTAGTATGACAGGAAAGGCTCTGCCTCACCTGCCTCACCCCACCGCACGTCACTGATGTGAGATAGCCGTGACTCTCCCATAACATAGACAATCACCGCGCCTCTGCACAGCCACCTCTCTGTCACCGGTGAGGAACACCCAACAGATTTTCAATACATTTCTTAGGCCATGCATCTCAAACTGCACAGGTACTCATGCGCAGTGTGACTTAGGCACATGCGCAGTAGAAAACCTTCGCTCAATATGTATGTACAGTAGCATCCACATTACATTTAACTCAGAAACCATACCATATAATAGCATACTTGGCGGCTTTTAAATTGTCCTCTCTGGGAGAAGCCTGGAGAGGAGCAACAGCCGCCAAGTTCGGGGGCCAGGTTCTTGCATCATTAGGCCCCATCCCCATAGTTTGCAAAATGCCACGATTTGCAGGTTAGTGTAAAGGGGGTCAGGCTGAATTACGCGATTTAACCCCAACCCCATCCATACACGCTGGCTAATCACGGCATTATCTCCCTATCCTGCCCACTTCACTAGGAAGGTGAGCATCCCACAGGAGGTCCACCCACTCTTCTGGGAGTACGGGAGAATACCCAAAAAATTGTGTGTCTCCCACAGCTTCTGGGAGAGTAGGTATCATAGTTGTACTGAAAGGGGTATAAATATATGTATAGCACTATCTTCCTGCTGAAGTCCTAAGAAGAAATGCATTGGGGCAACGTTTCTGCTTAACATAGAATATTCAGGACAGGGACATGAGTCAGCATGCGGGTCTCATCCTGGTGGATTTCTGGTAACTTTTAGGCCATTCACCTTATATTACAGGCCTGGCCAACCTGTGGCTCTCCAGCTGTTGTAAAACTACAAGTCCCATCATGCTTTGCCACAGTTTTGCTATTAGGGAATGCTAAAACTGTGGCAGGGCATGCTAGGATGTGTAGTTTCACAACATCTGGAGAGCCACAGGTTGGCCAGGCCTGTTTGATTACATCCGGCGACTCAAAATTTTCTGGAAAATGCTGTCTTCTAAGAATTAATATGAACCAAATTCTCACAAATGTGGTTTCGCAATGTGAAATAGTTGTAAAACATAAGGATGAAATGTAGAGAAGAATTAAACACTGCGTTTTATTTAGTGATGTGCACCGGAAATTTTTCGGGTTTTGTGTTTTGGTTTTGGATTCGGTTCCGCAGCCGTGTTTTGGATTCGGACGCGTTTTGTCAAAAGCTACCTGAAATTTTTTTGTCGAATTCGGGTGTGTTTTGGATTTGGGTGGTTTTTTTTTACAAAAACCCCTCAAAAACAGCTTAAATCATAGAATTTGGGGGTCATTTTGATCCCATAGTATTATTAACCTCAATAACCATAATTTCCACTCATTTCCAGTCTATTCTGAACACCTCACACCTCACAATATTATTTTTAGTCCTAAAATTTGCACCAAGGTCGCTGGATGGCTAAGCTAAGCGACCCAAGTGGCCGACACAAACACCTGGCCCATCTAGAAGTGGCACTGCAGTGTCAGACAGGATGGCAGATTTAAAAAATAGTCCCCAAACAGCACATGATGCAAAGAAAAAAAAGAGGTGCGCCAAGGTCGCTGGATGGCTAAGCTAAGCGACCCAAGTGGCCGACACAAACACCTGGCCCATCTAGGAGTGGCACTGCAGTGTCAGACAGGATGGCACTTAAAAAAATAGTCCCCAAACAGCACATGATGCAAAGAAAAAAAGAGGTGCAATGAGGTAGCTGTGTGACTAAGCTAAGCGACCCAAGTGGCCGGCACAAACACCTGGCCCATCTAGGAGTGGCACTGCAGTGTTAGACAGGATGGCAGATTTAAAAAATAGTCCCCAAACAGCACATGATGCAAAGAAATAAAGAGGTGCAATGAGGTAGCTGTGTGACTAAGCTAAGCGACCCAAGTGGCCGAAACAAACACCTGGCCCATCTAGGAGTGTCACTGCAGTGTCAGACAGGATGGCAGATTTAAAAAATAGTCCTCAAACAGCACATGATGCAAAGAAAAAAAGAGGCGCAATGAGGTAGCTGTGTGACTAAGCTAAGCGACCCAAGTGGCCGACACAAACACCTGGCCCATCTAGGAGTGACACTGCAGTGTCAGACAGAATGGCAGATTTAAAAATTAGTCCCCAAACAGCACATGATGCAAAGAAAAAAAGAGGTGCAATGAGGTAGCTGTGTGGCTAAGCTAAGCGACCCAAGTGGCCGACACAAACACCTGGCCCATCTAGGAGTGGCACTGCAGTGTCAGACAGGATGGCACTTAAAAAAATAGTCCCCAAACAGCACATGATGCAAAGAAAAAAAGAGGTGCAATGAGGTAGCTGTGTGACTAAGCTAAGCGACCCAAGTGGCCGACACAAACACCTGGCCCATCTAGGAGTGGCACTGCAGTGTCAGACAGGATGGCAGATTTAAAAAATAGTCCCCAAACAGCACATGATGCAAAGAAAAAAAGAGGTGCACCAAGGTCGCTGGATGGCTAAGCTAAGCGACCCAAGTGGCTGACACAAACACCTGGCCCATCTAGGAGTGGCACTGCAGTTTTCTAGCGAGAGGATGAGTGCTTCCATCCTCATGTTAATCTGAACCACTAGCCATGAACATAGGCCAGGGCCTCAGCCGTTCCTTGCCACTCCGTGTCGTAAATGGCATATTGGCAAGTTTACGCTTCTCATCAGACGCTCTTAATTTAGATTTTTGGGTCATTTTACTGAACTTTTGTAGTATACTTGACGATACAGAGGTAGAGCAGTGGACTACTGTACCATACTGCTATATATATATACTGGTGGTCACAGCAACATTCTGCACTGTCCCCTCCTACTATATACTGCGCATAACTAAAATGCAGCACAGGTATGGATGCATAGTATACTTGATGACACAGAGGTAGGTAGAGCAGTGGACTACTGTACCGTACTGCCACATATATACTGGTGGTCACAGCAACATTCTGCACTGTCCCCTCCTACTATATACTGCGCACAACTAAAATGCAGCACAGGTATGGATGCATAGTATACTTGACGACACAGACGTAGGTAGAGCAGTGGACTACTGTACCGTAGTGCAATATATATACTGGTGGTCAGCAAAATTCTGCACTGACCTCCTGCTATATATACTGCGCACAACTAAAATGCAGCACAGGTATGGATGGATAGTATACTTGATGACACAGAGGTAGGTAGAGCAGTGGACTACTGTACCGTACTGCTATATATATACTGGTGGTCACAGCAACATTCTGCACTGTCCCCTCCTACTATATACTGCGCACAACTAAAATGCAGCACAGGTTTGGATGCATCGTATACTTGATGACACAGAGGTAGGTAGAGCAGTGGACTACTGTACCGTACTGCTATATAATACTGGTGGTCAGCAAAATTCTGCACTGTCGTCCTACTATATACTACAATGCAGCACAGATATGGAGCGTTTTTCAGGCAGAGAACGTAGATATTTTCAGCACACTGAGCACAGATATTTGCAAGCACACTGAGCACAGATATTTGCAGCACACTGAGCAGATATTTGCAACACACTGAACACAGAAACTGAGAGAACGCTGCATGTCCTCTCGCTATCATCTCCAATGCACGAGTGAAAATGGCGACGACGCGCGGCTCCTTATATAGAATACGAATCTCGCGAGAATCCGACAGCGGGATGATGACGTTCGGGCGCGCTCGGGTTAAACGAGCAAGGCGGGAGGATCCGAGGCTGCCTCAGAACCGTGTAAAATGGGTGAAGTTCGGGGGAGGGGAGTGGGGGGGGGGTTCGGATCCCGAAGAACCGAACCTGCTCATCACTAGTTTTATTGAATATGGCCCTGTATGCAGCATGTAATCCACAGGTAAAATCTGTACATTTAATGCACCCTGTTTTTATACAGTATTCTATATCAGCAGCGACTGAGCATCAGTCTCCATAGCCTGTGTAACAGTGCTGGGCGCCAGGTGCTCTTGCTTTATTCCTTTCCTTTCTATATATAGAGACAACATTTATAAAGCTTGATGCTCAGGGAGAGGTGTCAGGGAATTATAGTGACACCACCGTAATTTGGTTGAAGGAAATGAAGCACGGTTCTGATCAGTCAACCATTGCAGGTGGGTCTGAGGTGGAAATGGCTATTTCATAGCTAATGAATTTACTTGATTATCATTTCTAAACTGCAGATGAGAATAGAGATGAGCGGGTTCGGTTCCTCGGAATCCGAACCCGCCCGAACTTCAGCTTTTTTTACACGGATCCGAGCGACTCGGATCTTCCCGCCTTGCTCGGTTAACCCGAGCGCGCCCGAACGTCATCATGACGCTGTCGGATTCTCGCGAGGCTCGGATTCTATCGCGAGACTCGGATTCTATATAAGGAGCCGCGCGTCGCCGCCATTTTACACGTGCATTGAGATTGATAGTGAGAGGACGTGGCTGGCGTCCTCTCCGTTTAGAGAAGAAATAGATAGGAGAGTGAGAGTGAGACAGTGACACTTCATTTACTGGAGCTTAGGAGGAGTACTCAGACAGAGAGTGCAGAATTTTGCTGATAGTATTAGTTAGTTATACTAGTGACTGACCAGTGACCACCAGTGCAGTTTTATATTATTTAATATAATCCGTTCTCTGCCTGAAAAAACGATACACAGTGACTCAGTCACATACCATATCTGTGCTCAGCCCAGTGTGCTGCTGCATCATCTATGTATAATATCTGACTGTGCTCACACAGCTTAATTGTGGGGGAGACTGGGGAGCAGTTAGGTTATAGCAGGAGCCAGGAGTACATATTAAAATTAAACAGTGCACACTTTTTTTCTGCAGGAGTGCCACTGCCAGTGTGACTGACCAGTAACCTGACCACCAGTATATAGTATACTATATTGTATTGTGAATGTCAGCCTGTAAAAGTTAAACACACGTCGTGTGACTTGTGTGGTGTTTTTTTATTCTATAAAATAAAAAACTCATTCTGCTGACAGACAGTGTCCAGCAGGTCCGTCATTATATAATATATACCTGTCCGGCTGCAGTAGTGATATATATATATTTTTTATATCATTATTTATCATCCAGTCGCAGCAGACACAGTACGGTAGTTCACGGCTGTAGCTACCTCTGTGTCGGCACTCGGCAGTCCATCCATAATTGTATACCACCTACCCGTGGTTTTTTTTTTCTTTCTTCTTTATACATACTACATCTCATTATCATCCAATCTATATTAGCAGCAGACACAGTACAGTACGGTAGTCCACGGCTGTAGCTACCTCTGTGTCGGCACTCGGCAGTCCGTCCATAATTGTATACCACCTACCCGTGGTTTTTTTTTTTTTCTTCTTTATACATACTACATCTCATTATCAACCAGTCTATATTAGCAGCAGACACAGTACGGTAGTCCACGGCTGTAGCTACCTCTGTGTCGGCACTCGGCAGTCCATCCATAATTGTATACCACCTACCCGTGGTTTTTTTTTCTTTCTTCTTTATACATACTACATCTCATTATCATCCAGTCTATATTAGCAGCAGACACAGTACAGTACGGTAGTCCACGGCTGTAGCTACCTCTGTGTCGGCACTCGGCAGTCCATCCATAATTGTATACCACCTACCCGTGGTTTTTTTTTCTTTCTTCTTTATACATACATACTACATCTCTTTATCAACCAGTCTATATTAGCAGCAGACACAGTACGGTAGTCCACGGCTGTAGCTACCTCTGTGTCGGCACTCGGCAGTCCATCCATAATTGTATACCACCTACCCGTGGTTTTTTTTTCTTTCTTCTTTATACATACATACTACATCTCTTTATCAACCAGTCTATATTAGCAGCAGACACAGTACGGTAGTCCACGGCTGTAGCTACCTCTGTGTCGGCACTCGGCAGTCCGTCCATAATTGTATACCACCTACCCGTGGTTTTTTTTTCTTTCTTCTTTATACATACATACTACATCTCTTTATCAACCAGTCTATATTAGCAGCAGACACAGTACGGTAGTCCAGGGCTGTAGCTACCTCTGTGTCGGCACTCGGCAGTCCATCCATAATTGTATACCACCTACCCGTGTTTTTTTTTTTCTTTCTTCTTTATACATACTACATCTCATTATCATCCAGTCTATATTAGCAGCAGACACAGTACAGTACGGTAGTCCACGGCTGTAGCTACCTCTGTGTCGGCACTCGGCTGTCCATCCATAATTGTATACCACCTACCCGTGGTTTTTTTTTCTTTCTTCTTTATACATACATACTACATCTCTTTATCAACCAGTCTATATTAGCAGCAGACACAGTACGGTAGTCCACGGCTGTAGCTACCTCTGTGTCGGCACTCGGCAGTCCGTCCATAATTGTATACCACCTACCCGTGGTTTTTTTTTCTTTCTTCTTTATACATACATACTACATCTCTTTATCAACCAGTCTATATTAGCAGCAGACACAGTACGGTAGTCCACGGCTGTAGCTACCTCTGTGTCGGCACTCGGCAGTCCGTCCATAATTGTATACCACCTACCCGTGGTTTTTTTTTCTTTCTTCTTTATACATACATACTACATCTCATTATCATCCAGTCTATATTAGCAGCAGACACAGTACAGTACAATAGTCCACGGCTGTAGCTACCTCTGTGTCGGCACTCGGCAGTCCATCCATAATTGTATACTAGTATCCATCCATCTCCATTGTTTACCTGAGGTGCCTTTTAGTTGTGCCTATTAAAATATGGAGAACAAAAATGTTGAGGTTCCAAAATTAGGGAAAGATCAAGATCCACTTCCACCTCGTGCTGAAGCTGCTGCCACTAGTCATGGCCGAGACGATGAAATGCCATCAACGTCGTCTGCCAAGGCCGATACCCAATGGCATAGTACAGAGCATGTCAAATCCAAAACACCAAATATCAGTAAAAAAAGGACTCCAAAACCTAAAATAAAATTGTCGGAGGAGAAGCGTAAACTTGCCAATATGCCATTTACCACACGGAGTGGCAAGGAACGGCTGAGGCCCTGGCCTATGTTCATGGCTAGTGGTTCAGCTTCACACGAGGATGGAAGCAATGGAAGCACTCAGCCTCTCGCTAGAAAACTTAAAAGACTCAAGCTGGCAAAAGCACCGCAAAGAACTGTGCGTTCTTCGAAATCCCAAATCCACAGGGAGAGTCCAATTGTGTCGGTTGCGATGCCTGACCTTCCCAACACTGGACGTGAAGAGCATGCGCCTTCCACCATTTGCACGCCCCCTGCAAGTGCTGGAAGGAGCACCCGCAGTCCAGTTCCTGATAGTCAGATTGAAGATGTCAGTGTTGAAGTACACCAGGATGAGGAGGATATGGGTGTTGCTGGTGCTGGGGAGGAAATTGACCAGGAGGATTCTGATGGTGAGGTGGTTTGTTTAAGTCAGGCACCCGGGGAGACACCTGTTGTCCGTGGGAGGAATATGGCCGTTGACATGCCTGGTGAAAATACCAAAAAAATCAGCTCTTCGGTGTGGAAGTATTTCACCAGAAATGCGGACAACATTTGTCAAGCCGTGTGTTCCCTTTGTCAAGCTGTAATAAGTAGGGGTAAGGACGTTAACCACCTCGGAACATCCTCCCTTATACGTCACCTGCAGCGCATTCATAATAAGTCAGTGACAAGTTCCAAAACTTTGGCCGACAGCGGAAGCAGTCCACTGACCAGTAAATCCCTTCCTCTTGTAACCAAGCTCACGCAAACCACCCCACCAACTCCCTCAGAGTCAATTTCCTCCTTCCCCAGGAATGCCAATAGTCCTGCAGGCCATGTCACTGGCAATTCTGACGAGTCCTCTCCTGCCTGGGATTCCTCCGATGCATCCTTGCGTGTAACGCCTACTGCTGCTGGCGCTGCTGTTGTTGCTGCTGGGAGTCGATGGTCATCCCAGAGGGGAAGTCGTAAGCCCACTTGTACTACTTCCAGTAAGCAATTGACTGTCCAACAGTCCTTTGCGAGGAAGATGAAATATCACAGCAGTCATCCTGCTGCAAAGCGGATAACTGAGGCCTTGACAACTATGTTGGTGTTAGACGTGCATCCGGTATCCGCCGTTAGTTCACAGGGAACTAGACAATTTATTGAGGCAGTGTGCCCCCGTTACCAAATACCATCTAGGTTCCACTTCTCTAGGCAGGCGATACCGAGAATGTACACGGACGTCAGAAAAAGACTCACCAGTGTCCTAAAAAATGCAGTTGTACCCAATGTCCACTTAACCACGGACATGTGGACAAGTGGAGCAGGGCAGGGTCAGGACTATATGACTGTGACAGCCCACTGGGTAGATGTATGGACTCCCGCCGCAAGAACAGCAGCGGCGGCACCAGTAGCAGCATCTCGCAAACGCCAACTCTTTCCTAGGCAGGCTACGCTTTGTATCACCGCTTTCCAGAATACGCACACAGCTGAAAACCTCTTACGGCAACTGAGGAAGATCATCGCGGAATGGCTTACCCCAATTGGACTCTCCTGTGGATTTGTGGCATCGGACAACGCCAGCAATATTGTGTGTGCATTAAATATGGGCAAATTCCAGCACGTCCCATGTTTTGCACATACCTTGAATTTGGTGGTGCAGAATTTTTTAAAAAACGACAGGGGCGTGCAAGAGATGCTGTCGGTGGCCAGAAGAATTGCGGGACACTTTCGGCGTACAGGCACCACGTACAGAAGACTGGAGCACCACCAAAAACTACTGAACCTGCCCTGCCATCATCTGAAGCAAGAAGTGGTAACGAGGTGGAATTCAACCCTCTATATGCTTCAGAGGTTGGAGGAGCAGCAAAAGGCCATTCAAGCCTATACAATTGAGCACGATATAGGAGGTGGAATGCACCTGTCTCAAGTGCAGTGGAGAATGATTTCAACGTTGTGCAAGGTTCTGATGCCCTTTGAACTTGCCACACGTGAAGTCAGTTCAGACACTGCCAGCCTGAGTCAGGTCATTCCCCTCATCAGGCTTTTGCAGAAGAAGCTGGAGACATTGAAGGAGGAGCTAACACGGAGCGATTCCGCTAGGCATGTGGGACTTGTGGATGGAGCCCTTAATTCGCTTAACAAGGATTCACGGGTGGTCAATCTGTTGAAATCAGAGCACTACATTTTGGCCACCGTGCTCGATCCTAGATTTAAAACCTACCTTGGATCTCTCTTTCCGGCAGACACAAGTCTGCTGGGGTTGAAAGACCTGCTGGTGAGAAAATTGTCAAGTCAAGCGAAACGCGACCTGTCAACATCTCCTCCTTCACATTCTCCCGCAACTGGGGGTGCGAGGAAAAGGCTCAGAATTCCGAGCCCACCCGCTGGCGGTGATGCAGGGCAGTCTGGAGCGACTGCTGATGCTGACATCTGGTCCGGACTGAAGGACCTGACAACGATTACGGACATGTCGTCTACTGTCACTGCATATGATTCTCTCAACATTGAAAGAATGGTGGAGGATTATATGAGTGACCGCATCCAAGTAGGCACGTCACACAGTCCGTACTTATACTGGCAGGAAAAAGAGGCAATTTGGAGGCCCTTGCACAAACTGGCTTTATTCTACCTAAGTTGCCCTCCCACAAGTGTGTACTCCGAAAGAGTGTTTAGTGCCGCCGCTCACCTTGTCAGCAATCGGCGTACGAGGTTACATCCAGAAAATGTGGAGAAGATGATGTTCATTAAAATGAATTATAATCAATTCCTCCGCGGAGACATTGACCAGCAGCAATTGCCTCCACAAAGTACACAGGGAGCTGAGATGGTGGATTCCAGTGGGGACGAATTGATAATCTGTGAGGAGGGGGATGTACACGGTGATATATCGGAGGATGATGATGAGGTGGACATCTTGCCTCTGTAGAGCCAGTTTGTGCAAGGAGAGATTAATTGCTTCTTTTTTGGGGGGGGTCCAAACCAACCCGTCATATCAGTCACAGTCGTGTGGCAGACCCTGTCACTGAAATTATGGGTTGGTTAAAGTGTGCATGTCCTGTTTATACAACATAAGGGTGGGTGGGAGGGCCCAAGGACAATTCCATCTTGCACCTCTTTTTTCTTTTATTTTTCTTTGCGTCATGTGCTGTTTGGGGAGGGTTTTTTGGAAGGGCCATCCTGCGTGACACTGCAGTGCCACTCCTAGATGGGCCCGGTGTTTGTGTCGGCCACTAGGGTCGCTTATCTTACTCACACAGTCAGCTACCTCATTGCGCCTCTTTTTTTCTTTGCGTCATGTGCTGTTTGGGGAGGGTTTTTTGGAAGGGACATCCTGCGTGACACTGCAGTGCCACTCCTAGATGGGCCCGGTGTTTGTGTCGGCCACTAGGGTCGCTTATCTTACTCACACAGTCAGCTACCTCATTGCGCCTCTTTTTTTCTTTGCGTCATGTGCTGTTTGGGGAGGGTTTTTTGGAAGGGACATCCTGCGTGACACTGCAGTGCCACTCCTAGATGGGCCCGGTGTTTGTGTCGGCCACTAGGGTCGCTTATCTTACTCACACAGTCAGCTACCTCATTGCGCCTCTTTTTTTCTTTGCGTCATGTGCTGTTTGGGGAGGGTTTTTTGGAAGGGACATCCTGCGTGACACTGCAGTGCCACTCCTAGATGGGCCCGGTGTTTGTGTCGGCCACTAGGGTCGCTTATCTTACTCACACAGTCAGCTACCTCATTGCGCCTCTTTTTTTTCTTTGCGTCATGTGCTGTTTGGGGAGGGTTTTTTGGAAGGGACATCCTGCGTGACACTGCAGTGCCACTCCTAGATGGGCCCGGTGTTTGTGTCGGCCACTAGGGTCGCTTATCTTACTCACACAGTCAGCTACCTCATTGCGCCTCTTTTTTTTCTTTGCGTCATGTGCTGTTTGGGGAGGGTTTTTTGGAAGGGACATCCTGCGTGACACTGCAGTGCCACTCCTAGATGGGCCCGGTGTTTGTGTCGGCCACTAGGGTCGCTTATCTTACTCACACAGTCAGCTACCTCATTGCGCCTCTTTTTTTCTTTGCGTCATGTGCTGTTTGGGGAGGGTTTTTTGGAAGGGACATCCTGCGTGACACTGCAGTGCCACTCCTAGATGGGCCCGGTGTTTGTGTCGGCCACTAGGGTCGCTTATCTTACTCACACAGTCAGCTACCTCATTGCGCCTCTTTTTTTCTTTGCGTCATGTGCTGTTTGGGGAGGGTTTTTTGGAAGGGACATCCTGCGTGACACTGCAGTGCCACTCCTAGATGGGCCCGGTGTTTGTGTCGGCCACTAGGGTCGCTTATCTTACTCACACAGTCAGCTACCTCATTGCGCCTCTTTTTTTCTTTGCGTCATGTGCTGTTTGGGGAGGGTTTTTTGGAAGGGACATCCTGCGTGACACTGCAGTGCCACTCCTAGATGGGCCCGGTGTTTGTGTCGGCCACTAGGGTCGCTTATCTTACTCACACAGTCAGCTACCTCATTGCGCCTCTTTTTTTCTTTGCGTCATGTGCTGTTTGGGGAGGGTTTTTTGGAAGGGACATCCTGCGTGACACTGCAGTGCCACTCCTAGATGGGCCCGGTGTTTGTGTCGGCCACTAGGGTCGCTTATCTTACTCACACAGTCAGCTACCTCATTGCGCCTCTTTTTTTCTTTGCGTCATGTGCTGTTTGGGGAGGGTTTTTTGGAAGGGACATCCTGCGTGACACTGCAGTGCCACTCCTAGATGGGCCCGGTGTTTGTGTCGGCCACTAGGGTCGCTTATCTTACTCACACAGTCAGCTACCTCATTGCGCCTCTTTTTTTCTTTGCGTCATGTGCTGTTTGGGGAGGGTTTTTTGGAAGGGACATCCTGCGTGACACTGCAGTGCCACTCCTAGATGGGCCCGGTGTTTGTGTCGGCCACTAGGGTCGCTTATCTTACTCACACAGTCAGCTACCTCATTGCGCCTCTTTTTTTCTTTGCGTCATGTGCTGTTTGGGGAGGGTTTTTTTAGAAGGGACATCCTGCGTGACACTGCAGTGCCACTCCTAGATGGGCCCGGTGTTTGTGTCGGCCACTAGGGTCGCTTATCTTACTCACACAGCGACCTCTGTGCAAATTTTAGGACTAAAAATAATATTGTGAGGTGTGAGGTATTCAGAATAGACTGAAAATGAGTGTAAATTATGGTTTTTGAGGTTAATAATACTTTGGGATCAAAATGACCCCCAAATTCTATGATTTAAGCTGTTTTTTAGGGTTTTTTGAAAAAAACACCCGAATCCAAAACACACCCGAATCCGACAAAAAAAATTCGGTGAGGTTTTGCCAAAACGCGGTCGAACCCAAAACACGGCCGCGGAACCGAACCCAAAACCAAAACACAACACCCGAAAAATTTCCGGCGCTCATCTCTAGATGAGAACACTAATTAATTGCAATCTCTGCACCAGGGCATCTGTCTTTCGCATTATATGTTCGGCTCTAAGGGGTAGGAAGCTAAATATTATAGTATGAATCTTAAAGATAGGTCACAGTGACCAGCTGAGCACCTGCAATATATTCATTAGCTTTGTAATGCTATTATCTCATAAAACCATTTACACATCAATTCAAATGATCAGCTGTGTTCATCTGTATGTACAGTGTAGGTAGGCATGTGTATTATTAACATTTATTGATGTAGCAGCAGCATATTCTTTTGAGCTTTATAACTGGTACCTCCCAACCGTCTAGATTTGAATTCCTGATGTCCAAACCTGTGTGCATATTGGGCCTAATCAGATGTGATTTGGAGCTGCGCCCTGTATCGGTACTTTGCGCATGTGCGAGTGGGTCCAGCGGCACAGGACGCAGGGTGGCAGCATACTGTCAGTGATTGACAGACTGTTCTCATCTGGGAGGCGGGGAGGGGATGATGACGGTCTCCGTTTGTGAAAACGTAGGTGCGTCGCAGCTGTTTAATGGGAGGGAAGAGGTCAGGGATCTCTGTCATTGGACACAAATTTTCTGGCATCTGCAGAGAGCGGCTTGTGCAGCACTATGGGTGCCATAAGCCGCCCCGATGGTGACAGTGATTTAATGCTAGTTCCTAGGATAGAATTGCAGCAGGAGGCGTCTGCTTGTAACAGGCCTCCTGCAGTATCACCATACAGCGCTATCAGTAGCGGATCTTGCCAAGGGCAAGCAGGACATTTGCCCGGGGCGCCGCCTTCCGGAGGGCGCCGGCGCCATCCGGAGGGCGCCGCACCATGGCAGGCAAGATCCGCTACTGTGCTCCCCGCTGTATCCGCTGTGTCCCTCGCTGTGTCCACTGTCCCCCGCTGTGAAGGGAACTAGACGCTACCCGTCTAGTTTCCCTTCGTAGAGAGGACCTTGGCTGTGCTGTGCGCGATGACGTCACAGCGCACAGCACAGCATTGTGGGACTGACACAGACGCTAGGGGTCATAATTTACCTCTAGTGTCTATCTGTCCCATAGATGCGAGGAGAGGAGCGGTCGGGAATCAGGAGCGGGGATAGTAAGTATTATTATTTTTTTTTTGTGTAAGCGGCGCTACTCCTACAGGGGGCACAAATGGGGGCACAACTCTACAGGGGGCGTAACTGACCATGCCCCCTGTATGAAGCCACGCCCCTATTTTCCGCCCGGGGCGCCAAAAGGGCTAGAACCGGCCCTGAGCGCTATCACTGCTGCTTCCAAGGAAGGGACAGCAACTCCAACTAAATATGAATAAGGCCCATTGGCCCTCATTCCGAGTTGATCGCTCGCTAGCTGCTTTTCGCAGCCGTGCAGACGCTAAGCCGCCACCCTCTGGGAGTGTATCTTAGCTTAGCAGAAGTGTGAACAAAAGGATCGCAGCTTTGCTACAAAAAAAGATTGTGCAGTTTCAGAGTAGCTCGAGACATACTCCTAGTTAGCGATCACTTCAGTCTGTTTAGTTCCTGTTTTGACTTCACAAACACGCCCTGCGTTCAGACAGCCATTCCCCCGTTTCCCCAGCAACTCCTGCGTTTTTATCCGGCACGCCTGCGTTTTTACACACACTCCCTGAAAACGCTCAGTTACCACCCAGAAACACCCACTTCCTGTCAATCACTCAACGATCAGCAGTGCGACTGAAAAGCGTCGCTTGAGCTTGTGTAAAACTGCATCGGCTTTTGTGAAAGTACGTCGCGCATGCGCAGTGCGCACCATACGCATGCGCAGAAGTGACAATTTTTTGCCTGATTGCTGCGCTGCGAACAACGGCAGCTAGCGATCAACTCGGAATGACCCCCATTGTCAGATGACTGACTTGCTAGACCTCCTTCAGCTATCCAGCACTGAGAATACATAGAAGCAATCTTGTATCTTGTCACTTATGTGGTAGGATGATTCATTTGTCACTGACAGGCATTGTGGCAATTCCTACGAGTGCAAAACAGGATTGGTACATTGCTGGAATCCAGGGTCGGACTGGCCCACAGGGGTACCAGGGAAACCACCGGTAGGCCCCACTGCCTGAGTGCCCACTCCTTCCTCTAGGGATCAGGTTCCAGACTGTGCACTTGTATTATACATGGTAGATATATTGCATTACACTGCCCTAGACTATTGTGTATTTCAAGGCTCTGGGGAGGCTGGCCACACCCCTTTTGTAGGCTGGCCACACCCTTAAGTAAAGGCACCTATCACTGCATTCCCCCGGTGGGCCCTTCATGCCCTAGTCCGACATTGATGGAATCCTACAACCATCTCCATGTATGGACTACATCCAAATCCACCTTTCTG
>NC_086446.1:231418214-231443214 GCF_028390025.1 Pseudophryne corroboree
GTAAAAAGGGGACATTTTTATTTTTTCCGTACTGTGGTGGGTGTGATGATATCAGATGAGGCCATGCCCACTTTAATGAGACCACGCCCATTTTAATCAGGCCACACACCCTTGTCGGGAGCGCGCGCGCCTACGGCGCGCGCATGCTTTTTCTTTTTATGGCTATATGGGGGGGCACACTTTTTTTTTTTTTTTTTTTTTATAGAGCAATGGGGGGGGGGGGGGCGCATTTTGAAATCTCGCACTGGGAGCCAAATTGTCTAGAAACGGCCCTGATTGTAATTAATGAAGATACCTATAGTAGTAGGAGTGTGTGGACATTGATGTATCATTTCACTTTTTTCACTTTGCACATTTACAGATGTATCCACATAGACAGGCGCAGATTTCTATTCTGGGACAGTGCCATGGTGGACCAAGATATGGGCATAAACTCTTTTGTATTGCACTTGGTGGCCACATGCTCACATGTAAAAGAAGTGCAGGTTTAACAAACCCAATCGTTAGCTCCGCCTTTGCACAAAATGATAGCTACAGACCAGACACTTGCTTTTTCTATGAGATACAGGTAATGTTATTAAATGACCTTCACTAGACAGAGTTTCTGTCACTGCATACACTGGAATACTGCAGGTTTCTCACCCCAGGAGCTTACAATCTGTGGGGTACATAAAAGAAATGTGGAAAACGTCACTTGTCTGCTAGAGGAGTTTCTCTGTAGCGGCTCTGGATCACTTCCTGGCTTACGCTGCTCTATATAGTAACTGCAATCCTATTACACTTACCCTTAGCTGTCCTCTGCTGAACAGTGACATGAACTTTACAGAGCGGTGAAGCCTAATTAAGCACCAAGGCTTTCAGAGTCTAGGTAGTTCAATTACTTGTATTATAGATAAACCAGTTGCATCCCAGAAAAAGTTATATAGCACCCTATATTACACATATACATAGTATAGCCACTAAGATTAAGGTCATCAAAGTGGGTTATATTTACATACTATGCACTAAGAGACAGAGGGGGTCATCACGAGTTGATCGCTAGCTAAAAATGTTCGCTGCGCAGCGATGATGCAAAAAAATGGCACTTCTGCGCATGCGAATGCGGCGCAGTGCGCACGCACAACGTACTTTCACAACGGGCAAAGTTTTTTTACACAAGGTCTAGCGAAACTTTTCAGTCGCAATGGCAGCCGCAGAGTGATTGACAGGAAAGGGGCGTTTCTGGGTGTCAACCGACCGTTTTCAGGGAGTGCTCGAAAAAACGCAGGCGTGCCAGGAAAAACGCAGGCGTGGCTGGCTGGACGCAGGGCGTGTTTGTGACGTCAAATCCAGAACTGAATGGTCTGAAGTGATCGCAAGCGCTGAGTAGGTCTGGAGCTACTCTGAAACTGCACAATATTTTTTTGTAGTCGCTCTGCGATCCTTTAGTTCGCATTTCTGCTAAGCTAAGATACACGCCCAGAGGGCGGCGGCTTAACGTTTGCACGACTGCTAAAAACTGCTAGCGAGCGATCAACTCGACATGACCACCAGAGGGCCTAATTTAGCATGTTTAGGGTAGCCCTCTGCGTAGGCATGCGGCTGTTGCCACGTTTTGGGTCACAGCGAAGCATGTGATGTCACGGAGTCACCCCGGCTCATCCCGCAAACGGTCCAGGTACACCTGCGTTGTTCATACCACGTCCCCCCCCCCCAGCTCCGTTGCGGCACCCTTTAAATGCAGAGTTGACGCCCCCTCTTGCCCCACGAACGCCTTTGCCTGTCAATCATGCAGAGGGCATTAGCAGATGTGAGATGTCGTGTTCGCGTGCAGTGAGGCTTCTGCGCGTGCGCACACTTCACAGGGCATCAGCATTCGAACACTGCCACAGCATTGTTGCATGCTGAATTAGACCCAGAATGCACAGGATTTATTATAAGATATTTAAAGAGGAGGGATTAAACTAGATCTTGTGCTGGACACATACTATATTTTACAGACAAAATAATTATTGAATAATAAACTGTAATATTGTACTGAGAATGGACAATCACGCAGAGGGGAAGCGTGTGGGGGGGGGCTTGACCAGGATGCTCTTCTCTCTGTATTATATAGAAGGCACTGTTTCTATATATTATATGGCAGAGCTGCATTAGGTTAATGTGGTCAAAAGGTCGACATGACAGTGGTAAACACAGCATATGGTCGACATGAGTTTTTCACAATTTATTTCATTTTTATAACTTTTTCATACTTTACCATCCATGTGTACTACCTTTGGGAACGGTAACCTTGCCCAAAGCATGGCGAACAAAACGAGGGGACACGGTGCACTAATTGGGGGTCGATGTACTAAAAGGTATAAATTGACACCCCAAAAACGAACAAAACCTCATGTTGACCTCATGTGTTGACATTTTTCTCATGTCGACATTGTGCAAGTTAACCTTTTGGGGTCGACCTAGATATTGTCAACCTTTTTACTTTCGACCTAATGAACCATACTCCTGTAGTATATAGTGCTCTGTATTATATGGCAGTCCCTGTGATTTTCTTTTTATTATTTGTCAGTCACTAGTGCTTTCTGTATTATATGGTATTCAATGTGCAGTTGTTTTCTATTGTATATCAGTCACTAACAATCTGTATATTATATGGCGGTGACTGGGATGCTCTTTGCACTCTATGGTGGTCACTGTAATGCTCTTTGCCTTGTGTGGTGATCACTCTGATGTATGACAGTCGCTGTGATGTTCCCTGCATTATATGGCTGTCACTCCAATGTACTGTTATGTGGCAGTCACTGTGATATCCTCAGTATTATTTGATGTTATGTTTATTGCATGGTGGTCACTGATATGCACTCCATATTGTATGTTGGTTACTGTTATGCCTTCCGTATTGTATTGTGGCCATTGTAATGCTCTGTGGTGGGCAAGGTAGTATAGTACTTACTTCTGAGTCTTGAGACAATGGCATACCCTCCAACCAGTGTCAGACTGGGGCATGAAGGGCCCACCGGGGGAATGCAGTGATAGGGGCCCATACTTAGGGGTGTGGCCAGCCTACAAATGGGGTGTGGTCAGCCTCCATAGAGGCTTGGAATACACAATAGTTCAGTGCAGTGTAATGCAACATATCTACCATGTATAATACAAGTGCACAGTCTGGAACCTGATCCTTAGAGGAAGGAGTGGACCCTCAGGCAGTGGGGCCTACTGGTGGTTTCCCTGGTACCCCTGTGGGGCAGTCCGACCCTGCCTCCAACTGTACCTTTTTAGCAGGTACAGTACCCTTTTTTTTTGGTCTGTACCGATTTTTGGCTCTCCAAACTTCCATTAAAAGTATAGGAAAAGGGGTGTAACCACACCCCCTTTGTCCATGGCCACACCCACTTCTATAGTTTTACCGATTTTTTTGTGTAAAATGTTGGAGGGCATGCAATGGAGCCTGCAATGACAGTTTGTCTGTGTCTACTAATCACTCCATTACACATGCTCCGTTTAAAATGTAAAATACCCCAGAACCACAGAATAAATACAGCAGACACTGTCACATTAGTGTAACAAGACATTAATCCCTCCCTTATTTTACATACATTTCACTATTTATAACGTTGACATCTATATTCAATGTCTATACTCAATCAGGCAATGGTTAGCTCTAAATTTTTTTAAAGCATGTCTAGTAAAAAATTAGTACTGGATGGTTAAACAATATTTCAAAGGCTAAGCAAAATGAAACATGTTGTATTATATCCTAACAGAGCTGCAGATAAGATGGTGTGACATGTGTCTCCACCAAATTTAGTTTTTTGTTAAGAAGAGGACATTGGTGCGGTCAGGGCACTAAAATGTCTAATTATGGCTCTGCATGTATCTTCACAGAAATACCAACTGCCAATAACTGCTTTATCATTTAATAATGGAGGCTGACAATTCTGCTGCCTAACAATTAGAGGCATCACAAGGGGGGGTGCGGACTGCACAGGGGTTTACCCCATACTTGCCTACTCTCCCGGAATGGCCGGGAGGCTCCCGAAAATCGGGTGACCCTCCCGGCCCCCCGGAAGAGCAGGCAAGTCTCCCGATTTGCGGGGTCCCCCCTGCCCGTCCGCCCACTTAGTGTGTAAAGTGGGCGGTCCGGGCAGTCGATGACGCGATTCTTGCTGAATCGCGTCATCATAGCCACGCCCCCTGCAGTGTAATGCCGGTGATAGCGGCATTACAGAGTGGGGGCGTGGCTTAATTGAGGTGTCACTGTGACCCCACCCTTGCTCCGCCCCCACCCTGCCCTTGCTCCGCCCCTGCCCCGCCTCCGGCCACCCCCTCCTTTACAGCACAGCCTCCCCTGCCCGCCCGCTGAGCCGACCTGCCTGCTCTCTCCCGCAGAGAGCAGCCAGAATATCGGTAAGTCTGGTTCACCCTTCCAGGGGGTGATACCAAAATGCTGACTTCTCCACAGTGATAGGAGCCGGATGCTGCAGTGTGACATTATCCTGCCGCACTCAGCTCCTGTCACTAAGAAGGAGCAGTCAGTGCAGACACGAGACTCCGGGGGCAGCCCAGGATGATAGGCACTCCCCCATAGCAATATAAAAGTGATGTTAAAGATTGCCATGCCCCATCCTTCAAAGCTGCTCCCCCGTTTCAGAAGAGCGTACCATCAGCACTCGCAGGGGGCTCTTCTCTTCTACCTTCTATATCAGGTGTTCACCACACCCTATACCATGTAATAGCACCATAACAGGGAGACACTGTGCTGGCCTCAACCCCTAAATATGTGATGTCATGATGTTATGAACAATTTTTGCATATTTGCGCATTGGCGTACGCCGGTACACGGATATGCAAGGTCCTAAACTACATTCTCTTCAAAACGCAGTTTAAGACCTGGAGGGGGGCGGGAAAGGGGCATAAACGCCGCTTTTTGTGGACATCGACGCTCTTCTGTTTAAGGGGCGCAGTCCGGACAACAGAGGCGTGTCCAGACCGTTGCTAGGGCAGGTCACGGCAGCTGGTAGGCAGAGAGCTACTCGAAACATGTGAAAGCCTCGCTTTCATGTTAAGCTTTCGCATGTCTGTGGGGTAGGGGTTGCTGGATCTGGCATGCGGGGCGGACTTGCCCTGTGCTGGACGTCCCCCCACTTGTCAAAGAATTTGGTCGCAGATATGCCTTTTTTTGCACATCTATGATCCATGCTGAATTACACCCAATGATTTGTGCTTAGAAAGGTACTTAAATTGCAATATAAAAAAGTTGGGCTTTCTGCCTTGCTATTTCTTGAAGAGGAATATTTAAAATCTAAAAATAAAGCTATTTTATAATTCAATACAGTAACCTTGTCTGATAAATTTTACGTGCAACAGTACAGTATGTGCTGAGAATTACCTCCTCATCTGCAAAGTGTTCCTGGAAACTATATGTAATCTAATGTATTTCTGTTTAAGGATAACATGAAGCAAACGTCTGGGTTACTGGCTATCTCATTTTATAACATAATATTTATTATAATTTGTCACAAATTACTGGTAATATGTATTATGCTGTATTAGTAAAACTGACCTCCCGGTAATGCTCCGCAGTTACTGCTTCGGTGCTATATGTACTGTATAATGGGTGCATGATGTGCGGAGCACAGGGGAGCCCACACTGCATATCCTGCACCAATTTCTTCAATACTTAACTTGTCTGGTGTCGGCAGTACTGCACGAATCACTGGGAAAATGGCACAATGGCCATATTTCTGGCATTTTGCTCATGCGCAGTAGAAAAATCATTACAAACGTGGTCACCGCATTTCCCCAGAGACATGCATATACGCAGTACACTGGCACAGCACCAGAGTCTACTAACTAATGCACCGCTGGCTAGACAGGAGACTGCACACGGGTCCCCTCCTCTCTTAATACGCCCCTGTGCTTATTGTAATTGTATCTGCTGTTTCTTTTCTTTAATTGTTGTTACTAGTTACCAGGAACATCTGTAGACCATGAACTTCACAATTTGGACTTGTATGTGATATATGTGTGTGGTTGCACAGCCCCGTTCCAATGTACGTGACTCGTGAGAACAGCCATCATTAATAACAGCACTTCTGTCTACACCATACCAGGTGCAGAACATCCGTGTGAATTTGGTGCCTACTTTTCGCATGGCTACACACCCAGGAAACAATTTTCTTTTGCCTGTATTTGCATTATTGCTTTCAGAAACACCCATTTAGCTGCTTCATAGAAATGGCTGAAATAGTCGCATGTACTAAGTGTACAAAAATGCATACGCAACCAGAGACGCATGTACAACCAGCAATGCATGTGCGGCTTCCTAAAAGTCACTAAATGCAGCCACATTCAATCTTGAATGCGACTCTGTCCCTAAATGCACAAAGGTTATTTATACTCTGTGCTCTATCTGCGTTGTAATTAATGAACCTGAGGAACATTTTAGCAATCCAGATTTCTCAGCAGTTCTCAATGAATGAATGAATGGGTGTCTCCAGATTTTAGACTTCACTGAAGGAATGGAGCAACCATCTGGCTGTTTTACCATGAAAAGCAGATTAAGGGTTATCGTGCGTATGCAAAAAGTTAATTAAGGTCTTGGAAAAGCCAACTGTGCTGCTGGAGCCTGTAGTACAAGATGAATTAATGCGGAGAGATTTGACTGTACCTTAGATTACAAGCGACAAATCCACATTGTAACACCATCATGTATCGTGGCATCATGTTATTTCCTGGCACTCTACACTATTCTCCCCAAGTTTCTCAAGTTACCCAGGGCATCGCCAAACATGGACTTTAAGTGGAACTTCCAGGACAAAACACTTGTAGCAGTTTTGAAAACACTCTACTAGGTTATAGCAGTAATATTACACATTAGGGCAGGCCTGGCCAACCTGTGGCTCTCCAGCTGTTGTGAAGGTACAAGTCCCAGCATACCCTTCTACACTTTTGCTATTAGGAAATGCTAAAACTGTGGCAGAGCATGCTGGGATGTGTAGTTTCACAACAGCTAGACAGCCACAGGTTGGCCAGGCCTGTATTAGGGGGTATAAAGATGATATAACAAACTAAAGCAGTTATGTAAGACACTAGAGGATATAGTATACCTTCCAAAGGTCCCAATCCCTTGAGAAGAGTTGTATAATGTTGCTGCTCTTCCATGTCTTATTAATCATGTGACTTCTGCGTCGACAACTAAGAATGGGAGTATAACAATACAGAAATGAATAGGATACCGTCGTGCGCAAATATAGCAGCTGGTATAGTCTCAAAGTTTCTAAGGAGGTTTTCCTTCACCCCTCATCCATATAGTGCACAACAAAACAAATAGAAACTGAGACTTAACTAGCGCGTTCTTAGTTCCTTCTGATTCTTATGATCCCCTGGAGTTTCATTGGTCAGGATTGGATACCATATGAAAAAAAGATGTGTGTATATAGTGAAGTACTATTTTAATAGTAAACATAAAACACACACAAGTACATCCAATAAAATTGATAAAATGTCCAATATATTGCACAATCCCTTCAAGCATACATGTGAGGACGGGCTAATTACCAGATAGTTCTGAACTGTGGTTTAGACAGTTCAAAAAGCGCATGAAAGATGTGATGTGGGGTTACCGGATATCCCACCATGCGAATCAGATCTTGTTGAAAGACTGGTCCTTCCGTCCGTCCCCGGGCTTGTTCAGGAAACAACCTACGCGTTTCTACCCCTGCCTGGGGTCTTTCTCAAGGTTTGCAAACCTTGAGAAAGACCCCAGGCAGGGGTAGAAACGCGTAAGAATGGGAGTAGTGATTGCCATTAGTGGAATCATTCACATGTATCAGCAGAGCAGATGTTTGTTATAATGAAATGATGGGTTTATGTACAATGGTTGCGTGTTTCGTACTCTACTTGGCTAGAGACTGCTTTACTCAATACTGTAGAGGATATGGGAATGTAACATGATTATAGTAAGAAGTTTAGTTCAGTGATTAACTGAGGATGTACTGCTTGCACTATAGTCTTCTTTGTGTTAGTCATACCTATTATCTTAAACAAGATCTCATATTGGGAAAATCTATCAAGGCTTGGAGAGAACTAAAGTAGAGGGAGATAAAGTACTAACCAACCATCTCCAACCTGTCAATTTACAGGCCGTGTTTTGAAAAATAACACCGTATACCAAATTGGGATATAGTTATGTGACCAGCGGTCAGGAGACTGCTGGTCACATTACTTTCCCCTACGTCCCACCCCCTCACAATCCTGACAGACGGCATGCCGACCAGCAGGGACTATTCCCACTCGTGGTGTATCCACGACACCCATAGACAGGGAATAGAACCCGTGGCATGTACAGCGAGCCCGCAAGGGGCTTGCTACGCTTGTCCACCGTTGGCATGCTGACCGCCGGGTGTCCTGAACCCTGGCATCCCAATACATACCCTACCAATTCAACCTCCACTCAGCATTCACTAGCTTCCCTTATCCAACACCCATTCCGCTCCAAGAATCCAGTAATCAATTTAACATCTCAGAACCCATTAATACCATAACCATAACACCATTAACCATACTATCAGCACCCATTAATGTCCCTCTCCAGGAACCCATTTATCCATTCCCCACTAGCATCTGTTAACCCATTCCCCTGAAGAAACCATTAATTCATACACTCTGCCCTCATTAACGCTTTCCTCTCTAAGAATCCATCAAGTTACCCTTACAGCATCCTTTAACACATTTGTTCATCCTGTCAGCACCCATTAACCTCCGCCGCCCATCACCATATTTGTATAATTCTTTCTGCTCTATGTAATGCTCTTAAACTAACACACCTATGTAATTAAGCAAGTATGCTACAGGACAAATGCCTTTTTAACTAGAAAAAAAAACTTTCAAAAAATGTTTCTCCAGTGGACAATTGCTAGCTATAGATCTACATATATTATGACAGAAGCTTTAAGAGGAAAGTCCTCGCCATGGCTTACTAAACAATAACTACCACTGAAACATCATCACCTCATACATTTATACAACAAACTGCATAGAGAGGAGACCTCTATTAGTGTTGGCTGGATTTAAAATGTCCATTACAGGTTGAGTCTCCCTTATCCAAAATGCTTGGGACCAGAGGTATTTTGGATATGGGATATTTCCGTATTTTGGAATAATTGCATACCATAATGAGATATCATGGTGATGGGACCTAAATCTAAGCACAGAATGCATTTATGTTACATATACACCTTATACACACAGCCTGAAGGTAATTTTAGCCAATATTTTTTATAACTTTGTGCATTAAACAAAGTGTGTCTACATTCACACAATTCATTTATGTTTCATATACACCTTATACACACAGCCTGAAGGTCATTTAATACAATATTTTTAATAACTTTGTGTATTAAACAAAGTTTGTGTACACTGAGCCATCAGAAAACAAAGGTTTCGCTATCTCACTCTCACTCAAAAAAGTCCGTATTTCGGAATATTCCATATTTCGGAATATTTGGATATGGGATACTCAACCTGTATTACCAATTTTTTTTACGCACCGCGATAATTAATGGGCGCCCAATGGAGCAATTCACTAGTTTTTGGGTGCTCAATAATTATTGTTCTTGTCACGCCCAAATACACCTGTACTTAGTCCCGATTAGTGCATCCAAACCACAGTTTTTGTAAATTTCTGCTTGCCCACCTCAGGAGGCTGCGGGCAGGAATGTGTCCATCCGCAGAATTTGTATCCGAACAGAGCTACAATTGAATTGCTTCTTTGGGTGCTCATTAATTAGTGCAGGTGACAGAATTCAATCGCCCTATTACAGTGATAAATACACCCAACAGGGAGAAGAAGGCCGTTGAAAAGAAACTGCTTATAACATCCACACATATAAAAGAAAAACAAGTTATATTAAGAGATCTGTAATTTATTCTTCCTGTTTGTACTTTGGTTTACCTTTTTCATTAGCACTCACCCAGCTGTCGGTATGTCGGCGGTCAGGATCCCGAAGCCGGTATGCTGGGCCCCGGGATCCCGGCTGCCGGCCACTTATAATACACCCACTCAATGTGCCCTTACACATAGGTCCGGATTCAATTGGGCTCGATCTTTAATCCGCACGGAAAAGAGCTTGTAGCCTCACACTTTTATGCCCAGAGCTATTGAATTACAAGCTGTTTTCCATGCGTGGTAAATCCACAGCTAGCAGTGTTAACCTATAGATTTCTGGATAAGTGCCTGGAGCTATGGGTTAAAGCATTAGCGGTGGCCGCTATAAGGGCAGAAAGCCTTACTGGTTACTGTTAAGTGCAGCCTGCAGGTTTATAGCAGGCTGCAGTTAAAAAGACCCAGGCACTGCTTCAAGGCTAATTGTAACTTTGAGGCTAATTGAAGCTTGAAGGCTAATTGAATCCGGCCCATAGTCAAATTTTATACCAAATTACCAGAAATTCTTCAATATTACTACCCCCATCCATACAAAGAGCTTTCTGTAACATATTAATTATTACAGTGAAAGTGTAAGGAAACCCATACAAGCAGGCTAAGCCATTATATTTGCTTCTAAACATATGATGAACATGCCTGTACAATGTAGTGTGTCCATTCATTACTTGTATATAACTAACAAGCTTCTGTTTCTGTTTTTTTTTTGTAGATTTTGGCAATCATTTCTATCCTGTTTATTGTATTATCTACAATTGCCTTGTCACTAAACACACTTCCGGAGCTACAAGGTGTTGATGAATTTGGGCAAAATACAGACAACCCGCAGCTTGCACATGTGGAAGCCGTCTGTATTGCATGGTTTACAATGGAATACCTCCTGAGATTCTTGTCGTCGCCTAACAAATGGAAATTTTTCAAGGGACCCCTTAACGTCATTGATCTGTTAGCAATCCTCCCATACTATGTCACAATATTCCTCACAGAATCAAACAAAAGTGTACTTCAATTCCAAAACGTTAGACGGGTAGTACAGATTTTCCGGATCATGAGGATACTACGGATTCTAAAGCTTGCTAGGCACTCAACTGGCCTCCAGTCTTTGGGTTTCACATTACGAAGGAGTTATAATGAACTTGGTCTGCTCATTTTGTTTTTAGCAATGGGTATCATGATTTTTTCAAGCTTGGTTTTCTTTGCAGAAAAGGATGAGGACGATACAAAGTTCAAAAGTATCCCAGCATCTTTCTGGTGGGCAACCATCACAATGACCACAGTTGGGTATGGAGACATCTACCCTAAAACTCTTCTGGGTAAGATTGTTGGCGGTTTGTGCTGTATTGCTGGGGTGCTGGTGATCGCTCTTCCAATTCCAATTATAGTAAATAATTTCTCAGAATTCTACAAGGAACAAAAAAGACAAGAAAAAGCCATCAAGCGTAGAGAAGCTCTTGAAAGAGCAAAACGAAATGGTAGCATCGTTTCCATGAACATGAAAGACGCCTTTGCTCGTAGCATAGAACTGATGGATGTAGTGGTTGAAAAGACTGAAGAGGTGGCAGGAAAGAAAGACAAAGTACAGGATAATCATTTATCTCCTACCAAATGGAAATGGACAAAGAGAACCTTGTCAGAGACGAGTTCCAACAAGTCTTTTGACACAAAAGAACATGGGTCTCCGGAGAAGAATCGCTCATGCTCAAGTCCCCAGCACCTTAATGTTCAACAACTAGAAGATATGTACAACAAAATGGCAAAAACACAATCACAACCAACACTCAACTTGAAAGAATCCAGTCAGTCAGGCAAAGAGACAGAAGAGCTGGAAATGGAAACAATCCCATGTCCAGCCATCCCATTGCTGACCACTCACAAGTCAGGTATTGTGGACATGAGAAGCATGTCCAGCATAGACAGTTTCATCAGCTGTACCACTGAATTTCCAGAATATGGTGGTTTCTTACATGGACCGTTGGCAGTTCTGCCATATAAAACAAATATAGGTTCAGGGCAGGATACACCCTCTGATTGGGACAGACCACTCTCCTTAGATGTCAGTGGTGAGAGCTTCACTGAAATTAGCCCAAGGGCTGAAAGGAGTCGGCATTCTGCATACATGTTGGACAGTCCCAAAAGTTTAGTTAAAGTTAAAAACCCACTAATGCTGAGATCCCTAAAAGTCAACTTTTTAGAAGGTGATACAAGGACAATAGTACCAGCACCAAATATGCTGAGCCAGTCAGAGCATAGACAGAGTCACTCTAAGTTGGACAGCTCTTGCTTTTCTGAGCAGTCTGTTCGCAGCCCTGAAACGTCACTGTATACAACAGCAAGTGCTAGAACACCTTCAAAGTCTCCTGAAAAACACATGGCAATAGCTTTCACTTTTCACGATGCTAATGTACATAAATATATAGACGCTGACACAGACGATGAGGGACAGCTTCTCGATGGCTTGGATTCCTGTCCCTCTAAAGAGTTACTGGGCACTGTGAGCCCAAAATATAACATAAGATACAGTAGTCACCAAAAGCAGAGAGATACTGTTCACAGAACAGAAAAGAATCACCTTGAGAGTGCTGCTTTATCCAGTTCCTCGCGGTACCGAGGACAAAACTGCATTTACTCCACAGAAGGGATTACTGGAAGTAGTCGAGGTAACATGGAACCTGTCAAGATAGATAACCATATTTCACCAGAAGTCCGTGTGCTACCTGGTGGGGGCGGACAGTCAAACACACATGGGCCCAGAATCTGACACATTCAAACTTTGTGATGAATGGAATGTTCATATGTGCACACTGAGCTTCTGCATGGCATTGATAACTAGCATCTTCTCCCCTTAGTCAGTGGGAGGGCATAGAGAGGAACACTGGACAGGCCTCCTCTCAAAGTGACTGAAGGATGATTTCCTGAACCATGCTAGAAATGTCACTGACAACTCAGATAGAAAACTCTGCAATGATTTTATCTCCTTTAATGAACTTCTCTCTTGAAAGCCATTGTGACCAAAAATGCCCCTAATTAAGATGAACTCGCTTTTTATTTCATTGTATACATACTTTCATTGCATTACCTTTACGGTGAAGGTGAGAAATACATGACATGCTCAAATATTAATTCTCAAATATTTCTTGAGTAAAATACATAAAAGCATCTCTGTGTAGCTTCACTGTGGTCACACAACACCATACTGTATCTCTGGGGGAATAAAGTGCTGTGTTTCTCCAATACACCAATCAATAACTCTAGGCAAACAAGGTGCATGTTTCTCCAATGTACCACTCAATACCGAGTCTAGAGGAATACAGTGCTGTGTTTATCCCCATGTACCAATCGATATCTCTAAGGGCATAAAGTGCTGTGTTTTTTCCAGAGTACAGTACCAGGTGGAATAAAGTGCTGTGTTTCTCCAATGTACTAACCAATATCTCTGGGGGATATTGTGCTGTGTTTTTCCCAATGTATGAATTGAACTCTGGGGGAATAAAGTGCTGTGTTTCTCCCGATGAACCAATCAATATCTCTGGGGGAATAAAGTGCTGTGTTTCTCCATTGTATTTCTCAATACCTCTAGAGGAATATAGTGCTGTTTCCCCCAAATGTACCTTGTCTCTGGAGGAATAAAGCACAGTGTTTCTCCAATGTACAAATCCATATCTCTGGAGTAAAAAAGTGCTGTTCTCCAATGTAATAATCAATATTTCTGGGGGAATAAAGCGCTGTGTTTCTCCAATGTACCAATCCATATCTCTGAAGTAATAAAGTGCTGTGTTTCTCCAATGTACCAATCCATATCTCTGGGGGAATAGAGCGCTGTGTTTCTCCAATGTTTTAATCCATATTTCTGGAGTAATAAAGCGCTGTGTTTCTCCAATGCACGAATCCATATCTCTGGAGTAATAAAGTGCTGTGTTTCTCCAATGTACTAATCCATATCTCTGGAATAATAAAGCGCTTTGTTTCTACAATGTACGAATTCATATCTCTGGAGTAATACAGCGCTGTGTTTCTCCAATGTACCAATCCATATCTCTGGAGTAATAAAGCGCTGTGTTTCTCCAATGTACCAATCCATATCTCTTGGGGAATAAAGTCATATGTTTCTCCAATGTACTAACCAATATTTCTTGGAGAATATAGTGCTGTGTTTTTCCCAATATGCCATTCAGTATCTCTGGGGCAATGAAGTGCTGTGTTTTTTCCTAATGTTCCAATGGATACCTCTAGAGGAATCAATAGTGCTGTGTTTCTCCAATCATGTACCTATAAAACACAGGCAAGGTGAGTTGCATCAGTTGTCATGGACTTGGGGTGTCAAATACGTGACATGAAATGATTGTACAGTGCATTGTTTTAATTACAGTTATTTGAAAGCTGTTACTATGGTTGATCAGGGCATTCAATATTTTAGTGCTAAAGAAATAATACATTGGGTCTTAGCATTGTCTAGAGTATATTTATTAAAACCACTGGCGTGCGCAGCACATTTTATTAGGGGGTGCACCGTCGGAGGGGTGTGTCTAGCACCGCCTTTTGGCCGTGTCTAGCACCAACTATTGATGGTCAACGCATATAAAATATCCACCTTTGTACCAAGCCTAATAAAGCAGATACATTGTCAGATGTTGTGGTGTGCACCAAACAAACACCCCTGATGGCACTCACTGCAATTACACTGCTCCTCCTCAGCCTGGTCTGGCTCCCCCCTCTCTTTCCTCTGCAAGCTGCAGCAGCTTACTACAAGTCAGTCACTCACTGACACTGACAGTCGCAGACTAGTACTGCTGCTGCTGGAAAAAACGAGTGACGTGTCAATGCTGCTGCCGACCGCCTGCCAGTATTGAATTTGTCTTCCTAAGAGGAACGCTGGCTGCATGCTGCTCCTCATCAGTGGCTGGCATTGGCATAACATAGAAGGAGAGAGGTGGGCATGTGGTGGGTGGGCGTGCGAGCAGCATGACATAATCACGTCACATAACGCTGTTTTTGTACATGGAGGTGGAGCTGTGAATTTGAAAGCCGGTGTCAGTGGCACCCTTGACGCCCCAGGCGTCAGGTCAGTAATACAGTCTTGACAGGGTGCAGTGCAGAGGGAACAGTAATCAGCCTGCTCGGCGCTCACTGCATCAGGCATGTGAGATCGGGGTGCCGGACATTAGGGGGTGCCTGTGCGCACCAGGCACCCCCCCTGCGCACACCTATGATTAAAACAAAATGCAAACAATTGCTATTTTGTAGCATTTTCTATCTATGACATCTGTAGCTGCAGGAGAAATGTATATATATATTTATTTTTATCATTTAAAAAACACTTAACATTTTTGCACACTTTGCAAGCATAAGGAACTGTAAAAGTATAGCACTTTAAAGTAAGTACTACCTTAATTTGTGCCTCTAATTGCAATTTATGTTTTTTTTTTACTCTGTAACAATGCATTACCGAGAAAGGGTTTTGTCTCCCTGGACTCCATGAATGCTGTCATTTCTGGAAACGTTTACACTTTGAGCCTTTGCACTGACACACAAAAAAGGTTTGTGACCATCGCGCACAAACTCATTTAGTTTTTTTCCTATTTTAAAGTGCAGCTAAATAATTAATTGGTAATTACAGTCTACGGGAACCCATTTCCATCTTTGACCCTATAGATCTATTAGGTTTTCCTTAGATTTAACTTACTTTAAACAGGTTTTTTATTATTATTATTATTAATAATAATAATAATAATAATAATAATATAAAAAAGTAATAATAATAATTATTATTATTATTATTATTATTAGTAGTAGTAGTAGTAGTAGTATTACTACTAATACAATAATGATAATAATAATAATTATTATTATTATTATTATTATTAAATAATAATAATAATAATATTATTATTATTATTATTATTATTATTATTATTATTATTATTATTATTACAAAGGTCTTCCTGGTTGAGACCTCTGACTTCTTAATATATGGCCAGAAAAGCTACTTAGTTTATAGGAACAGATCTAAAAGTTCTGCCCTGTACTCTTAAATAAAATAAAAATGCTAACATTTAACATAGCCTATAACTAGTGCAGGGAGGAGTTTGGCCATACAGAAGCTATAAAACTACAAATTCCTATAACATTGAATACCAATACGATTCTCCTGGCTTATATGAAGGCTAGGTACAAGATGTTCTCCATTCTGCTGGGAACACAGAGTAGTTGGCAGGAGATGCTGGAATTTGTAGTGCTACAACAGTTGGAAAGCCATAGGTTGTCTATCTCTGCTACAGGAAGTGATGGGAGGGGAGATTTTCAGCAGATACATTTTATCTTTTCAGGTTTTAAATGTAATAAATGAATGTAAATAGCACCAAGACAGATGGTTAGTCTGAGGTGACCGTCCATATGAGTCTTCAGTTAAGCCATAAAGTACATTTTATCTGGAAAAAAACCCACACAAAATGCAACACCAAATACCAAAGCAGTAAAGAGAACTATTTCTATACACAATGTGTATGGACACATAAGAATGTGAGCGTGCAGGTAGATTGTCATTGTACATTCATTTTATACATTGTATTTTTATTCTTTCTCTGGGGCAAAAGTGCTCCACATATCAGTTGGTGAAGTTCAGACAACTGAGGTAACAAATACATATTTATTTTTTTACATAATCATTAAAATTTTATTTTGAATATATATATACATGAATGGTATAAGAATACTATCATGTGAGTTACTATGTTGCCGCTGAGAAATGTTGTGTTTTTCTGTTACTGTGACTGGTGATGCTGGAATATTGTTTGATGTTTGTGGTTGCAATACACGTAAAAGACACGACTGTGACTGTATGGAAAGAAACCAACATTGAATTGGTGCAACTCTCCATTTGTACCTGCTTTTATGTGTTAAGCTTGTCCAAAAATCACTGTACCTCATTAACACATCTGTGACAAAAAATCAGGCATTACAGCAGAGCCGTCAAAGGCACAGTGGAGACAGCCATCTTGTGTGCCTGATGTCTGAGCAATGTCACTACTTGTTATGAAAATTGGTTTAGCTTACAAAATGGCCACCACTAATGTGTATAGGTGGCGAGAGAACTTTAGTTACACTGAGTTAAATGTTGTTACCCCCTTTACTACAACATACTGCAGACATACAACGAATGGGACTATACGTAATGTTGCACAAAGTATTTCGGATCACACCAGCAGAGTTGCTTGTATACCAATAATGTTCTACCTTTATTATTGACATAAATAGAATAATTTTAGTCTTCTCTAACCTGGAATAAAACTTACTTTTAGTTTCCTTTTGAGCCCCATCATGGATTTATGGTCCTACAAAATATGGCAAAACAGATGTACATGGACTCACCACTTCCACCATTACAGGGGGAACCAGCTGGAAATGTGAAGATTTATATTGTTACTCCCCATCAGACAAATTAAGGAAAGTATTTTAACTAATGAAACCAGGAGATACAGAGGATCTTATGACATTGTTTTCTATGTTAATTTATGTGATTCCTGGACTGTTAAAATAAATATATGCAATATCTGTCATACTTGTGTTACCACTGGTCATACATGTTTGTAGCTGTCTCCCTTGAAGTGACTTGCTATGTTTTTTTTATTTACAATTTCTCTGTGGAGAATGGAAACCGTATTGTAATGTTTAATTATTAATATTAAATCAATAATGATACTCATTATTATTATTTTTAACAGTTGCAATTCCTGATGAACATTTTGGACTGAAAATTGGTAACTCAAATCTCCTCCGATACCAGGACTTATTAAAACGGTGATGACCATAAGCAGAACAACAATTACATTCGAAAAATAAAGTACTGTTTGAAAACATGTAATAGATACAGATAAGAAGAGCAGGAACCAAGAGTCATAGAAAGTATAGAGTAAATATGCCACACGTTTACTAACTGAGACATAGGGGTATACTGTATTTACTAAAGTGTGGGTTTATAGAAAGTGGAGATGTTGCCCCTAGCAACCAATCAGATTCTAGCTATTATCTTCTAGAAGGTGCTTGATATATGATAAGTAGAATCTGGTTGCTATGGGCAACCACTTCTATAATCCAGTATTTTAGTAAATAGAATCCTAAATTTTGAATAGAACAAAGAAAAATAGACCTCATAGCATATATCTGTATGGAGAATAGGTAGCATTTGCAGATAGCATTTGTCTCCCAACAAAACCATATAAGAATGAGCAAACGTCATTGCTGTATGCTGCAAATAGGGTGAAACATGGTTTCATGGCGCGCCCCGTCTCTCTACTTGCCGGCCAAGCAGAGTGCCAGGAGACGGTGCTGTTTGGCTAGGTTTTCAGGCCAGACCAGCCAATCAGGCTATCGCCAATACTAACATTTGCCAGATGTACCAGATAGACAGTCCGGGCACTGTATGAAAGCATGTGTTTGTGTATTAACAATATTAAATAACACTGCATTTTGGGACTCTTATAAATACCTGGAATTTTAGTGCATAGACACTGGGGGAAAATTTACTAACGTGGGAGTTTTTTTTAGAACTGGTGAAATTGCCTATCGCAACCAATCAGTTTCTATCTGTTATCTTCTAGAAGCAGCTAGATATGTTAAGTCGAATCTGATTGGTTGCTATGGGCAACATCACCAGTTCTAAAAAACTCCCACCTTAGTAAATTTACCTCCAGAGTCTATGCACTAAAATTCCAGGTCGTGCATGTGCATATCTCCATAAACTGACCAGAAAAAAGTGTTACGTTGACCTTTACCACTCAGAGATCTTTTTAAATAGGATAAACTCTATTAAACAGAAAATCTGTTATCTGCTATTTGTATCACCTTGTTTCCTTATAGGATATGTCAAACCAGCATTTATAAGGTGGGGTGCCCTGGGAACCCCAAATTTCCATTCATAGCCCCAAAAATGTTTAAGTTGTGGGTGTTGAAACTTAGAAGTCTTAGGGGGACATGTACGGAATGGCATTATGCAGCATGGCAAAGGTAAAATGGAATGTGTATCACTGGTACTTAAAAGAAGGTATATTGGATCAGTGGAGGAGTAGCTGTTTAATTTCTAAAGGGACACCTACCTAGTACCATCTGTGAATAGGAAACCTCACTCAGGTTCCATCAGGAGTTTTATTCAGTGTGAAGTAAGCTTGTCAACTGTTGTCCTCCAGTAGGAAGTCATTTCTGCTATCACCTTATGTGCCATTGTTTTACTGAATATGGGCCATATGTAATAGGGTCTAAGTTTGCGGGATGCCGGCCGATCTCTGACGTTTTTTTTAAAAGCGCCAATAATTTACAAGGCAATACCATGATTATAAATGATTGGCGCTTTAAAAAAACGTCTGAGATCGGCCTGCATCCTGCTCCTCCGGCAAACTCCGACCCTATTACATAAGTCCCTCATGTTCTGAAGAGATTTCTGCCATTTTTATCTTTATGGTTTATTCCATTTTTACATACCACCCTTTGCAGGGTTTGATGCCACGTAAAATCCTTGAGGATATTTTTTGGACTCCAAAGAAAAGTGCAAGATTGGGTTGCATAAGCATTACATCCAGCGGACACTTGTCCCAGGATTTTATGTATGTGCAGTCCCTTTTCTCTTCACTTGTTGTGGACTTTAATCTACCTGAGGTGTCTGTTACAAGTTCCACTAGAAGTATAGACATTCTGAATTCCTTCCAGGGAGCATCCTTCCAGCAATTGGTGAGGGAGTCCATTCGTAATGATTCAATATTAGATTTAATACTTACACATGTATTAGATGTGTATTAGAATGTATTAGATGTATTAGAATATCGGACGTACAGTAAATGTGGGTGAAAACCTGGGATTCAGTGACCGTCATGCAGTATAGTTTTGAATAAAGACAGAGGGCCTAATTCATGTTTGTATGCAAATGTAATTGCAATTTTGAAGGCTACAGAGTTGCTAATATTAGCAATTGAAGCTGCTGGCCAGCCACTCATTCGCAATTACATACACATTTATAGTCTGTAGGCAAAAATGAGGAACATGAGGACTACCAGTTGGTCTAAAGCTATGCAGGCTAGACACAGCAGTAGCGACTCAGATATGAGCTCGTAGCCTACAGCAGATACACGTCCTGAAAACGGCCATGACATACATACGTTTTACCAACCAATCCTCATAAACACTTTCTTTACACCTCCAAACAGTCACTTCCTGCCAATCACTTTTCCGTAAAATCTTTATTGTGAGCAAGATGCGCATTGCGATCACAGCACATGTGCAGTATGCCGATAATTGCCCAGATGCATGATAATCGAACATTGCATATTAACATGAATTAGGCCTTGAGACCAACTCATCCAACACAAAAACAAGTGCCACAATTACTGTAAGTTGCAAGTATATTTATAAAAATTAGGTAGATACAAGTACTTTAAAAAAGGAGAAAGTCCTAATAAAACTCTCAAAACTGAAAGTGGATAAATCAATGAGGCCAGATAGAATACATATTAGGATACTAAAAGAACTTAAAGGGGTGCTGGTAACACCATTAACAGAATTATTCAACCAACCACTAAGTACAGGAGTCATTCTAAAGGACTGGAAAAGAGTGAATGTAGTTCCACTGCACAAAAGTGGAAGCAGGGAAGAGGCAAGTAACTACCGAGCAGTGAGCCTTACATCAGTAGTAGGGAAATTGATGTAAACACTCTTAAAAGAAAGTTGCACAATATCTAAAATCTAGCAACTTAGATTATCCCAAACAGCATGGATTTATTGGTGGAAGATCATGTCAAACAAATATTATTGACTGTTTTCACTGGGTGACTAAAGTAATAGATCAAGGCAAGGGGATAGATGTAGCTTATCCTGACTTTAGTAAGGCTTTCGACAATGTCCTACATCATAGACTGTTAAATAAACTTGAAATCTTGAGAGTTGCAGTAAATGGAGTGCATTCACAGGAGAGAAAGCTTATTAGTGGAGTACCCCAGGTATCTGTACTTGGACCAGTGCTTTTTACTATCTTTATTGATGACATTGCAAAGGGTATCGAAGGGAAAGTATACCTTTTTGCAGATGGCACAAAGGTAAGCAACAGGGTAGACACATCAGGATGGGTGAAACAAATGATTGATGATCTAGGTAGACTAGAGGAATGACCAAGAGCATGGCAACTACATTGTAATGCCAAAAAAATGCAAAATCATTCACTTGGGTCTCAAAAATTCAAAGGCTAAATATAGTATTAATGGCACTTAAATGCAAACTATTAAGGAAGAAAGGGATCTAGGTGTTACTATTTCAAGGTAAGGTAAGCAATGTAACAATGCAATGGGGAAGGCTAGTCAGATGCTTCGTTGCATAGGAAGCGGAATCAGTAGCAGAAAGAAAGAAAGAATAATGCCACTGTAAAGGTCATTGGTATGGCCTAGTCTACAATACTGTGTTCAGTTCTTGAGGTCTTATCTCCAGAAGGCTATTAAAACATTAGAGAATGTACAAGGAAGGGCAACTAAAATGGTGCATGGCCTACACCACAAAACTTACTAGGAAAGATTAAAGATCTCAATTTGTATAGTTTGGAGCAAAGAAGAGAAAGGGTGACAGGATAGACAAATATATCAAGGGTTTTAACAAGGTACAAGAGGTAAGCTTTCTTCAAAGGAAGAGAAGTATTAGAAGATGAGGACATGCACTGAAACTGGAGGGAGGTAGAGTAAGGGGAAATTTGAGGAAAAATTACTTTACATAAAAGGTAATGGACAAGTAGAAAAGCCTATTATGACAAACAATTTAGGAGCAGCCTTGCGCCTTAAAAAATGCTGCTAGTTTCTAGAAAGAGTATACACCAAAAAACACTCTATCACATCAAGTAGAAACATAGAAATAGATTAGAACCCAGTGCTTATATGTATAACAGAAATATATATATATATATATATATATATATAAAATACAAAATGTCAAAAGGGAGCTGGATGTGTTGTGTACATACAATATCTTTCCAGATTATGACCGCAAAGTGATAAAAACAATAGATTTTATTCACATATTCTCTATGCACATTATACTTTTAGTGAACACCATTTCAGATTATGATCACCATGGTATATTGAAAAAAAAAAAAAAAATTCTTACTTGATTCATATCTATTATATAGACATGAACCCCTGATGAAGTCCTTGGGGACGAAACGCGTCGGGTATGGTTTTTTGTGAGAACATCAGACATCCTATATAAAACACTATTGGATGGAATATACTGATTATATCATGTCTTCAACAAAATTGTAATCTGCATTTTTATTATATTCACCATTGGATTTTTATGTGATAATCTATGTTCACTAAAAGTATAATGTGCATAGAGAATATGTGAATAAAATCTATTGTTTTTATCACTTTGCGGTCATAATCTGGAAAGATATTGTATGTACACAACACATCCAGCTCCCTTTTGACATTTTGTATTTTTTATTCCTTTTCTGTACTCTATCTAACAGGGAGTATGTCATAAGGTTTGGAGCTTTTACGTAGCGCAGAATTAGGTCTACACCTTTTCCATATATATATATATACTGCTCAAAAAAATAAAGGGAACACTAAAATAACACATCCTAGATCTGAATGAATGAAATATTCTTATTAAATACTTTGTTCTTTACATAGTTGAATGTGCTGACAACAAAATCACACAAAAATTATCAATGGAAATCAAATTTATTAACCCATGGAAGTCTGGATTTGGAGTCACACTCAAAATGAAAGTGGAAAAACACACTACAGGCTGATCCAACTTTGATGTAATGTCCTTAAAACAAGTCAAAATGAGGCTCAGTAGTGTGTGTGGCCTCCACTTGCCTGTATGACCTCCCTACAATGCCTGGGCATGCTCCTGATGAGGTGGCGAATGGTCTCCTGAGGGATCTCCTCCCAGACCTGGACTAAAGCATCCGCCAACTCCTGGACAGTCTGTGGTGCAACGTGGCGTTGGTGGATGGAGCGAGACATGATGTCCCAGATGTGCTCAATTGGATTCAGGTCTGGGGAACGGGCGGGCCAGTCCATAACATCAATGCCTTCGTCTTGCAGGAACTGCTGACACACTCCAGCCACATGAGGTCTAGCATTGTCTTGCATTAGGAGGAACCCAGGGCCAACCGCACCAGCATATGGTCTCACAAGGGGTCTGAGGATCTCATCTCGGTACCTAATGGCAGTCAGGCTACCTCTGGCGAGCACATGGAGGGCTGTACGGCACCCCAAAGAAATGCCACCCCACATCATTACTGATCCACTGCCAAACCGGTCATGCTGGAGGATGTTGCAGGCAGCAGAACGTTCTCCTTTGCGTCTCCAGACTCTGTCACGTCTGTCACATGTGCTCAGTGAGAACCTGCTTTCATCTGTGAAGAGCACAGGGCGCCAGTGGCGAATTTGACAATCTTGGTGTTCTCTGGCAAATGCCAAACGTCCTGCACAGTGTTGGGCTGTAAGCACAACCAACACCTGTGGACGTCGGGCCCTCATACCACCCTCATGGAGTCTGTTTATGATCGTCTCAGTAGACACATGCACATTTGTGGCTTGCTGGAGGTCATTTTGCAGGGCTCTGGTAGTGCTCTTCCTGTTCCTCCTTGCACAAAGGCGGAGGTAGCAGTCCTGCTGCTGGGTTGTTGCCCTCCTACGGCCTCCTCCACATTTCCTGATGTACTGGCCTGTCTCCTGGTAGCACCTCCATGCTCTGGACACTACGCTGACAGACACAGCAAACCTTCTTGCCACAGCTCGCATTGATGTGCCATCTTGGATGAGCTGCACTACCTGAGCCACTTGTGTGGGTTGTAGACTTTGTCTCATGCTACCACTAGAGTGAAAGCACCGCCAGCTTTCAAAAGTGACCAAAACATCAGCCAGAAAGCATAGGAGCTGAGAAGTGGTCTGTGATCACCACCTGCAGAACAACTCCTTTATTGGGGGTGTCTTGCTAATTGCCTATAATTTCCACCTGTTGTCTTTTCCATTTGCACAACAGCATGTGAAATTGATTATCAATCAGTGTTGCTTCCTAAGTGGACAGTTTGATTTCACAGAAGTGTGATTGACTTGGAGTTACATTGTGTTGTTTAAGTGTTCCCTTTATTTTTTTGAGCAGTGTGTATATATATATACATATATATACATATATAGCTCCTATATATTAGCCCAGATCTGTGACTTTGTGCTTCATTTGCTAACGCTGGGCGGAGTCACAATGCTGGGCGGAGTCACAGATTTGGTCTAAGATATAGGAGGAATAGGAGGAAAAAGCAGACAACCGGCCACTGTGTGATTGCCTGGAGGAGGAGGACGGGTAACGGCCGCGGCTGCGAGACGCTCGACCAGTCACTGTGAGGCGGCGGCAGTGGAGAGCCGGTCGGCGGGTCGTTGCGGCAGTCAGCTGGCAACTGTGTGATTGCCTGGAGGAGGAGGACGGGTAATGGGCCGCGGCTGCGAGAGGCTCGACCAGTCACTGTGAGGCGGCGGCAGTGGAGGACGGAGCCGCCCGGGTAGGATGAGAGCAGGGAGCCGCCGCCGGAAGACGGAGACAAGCACACATACAGTATATACCTGTACACACACCCACCCCACACACACACACACACACACACACACATATATATATATATACCTGCTGTACACACACCTACCCCCCCACACATATATATATACCTGCTGTACACACACACACACACACACCCACACACATATATATACCTGCTGTACACACATCTACCCCCCCCACACACACATATATATACACCTGCTGTACACACATCTACCCCCCCCACTCACATATATATACCTGCTGTACACACATCTACCCCCCCCACACACACACATATATATATATATCTACTGTACACACATCTACCCCCCCCAACACACACATATATATACCTGCTGTACATACATCCCCCCCCCCATCTCCTATATATTAGCCCAGATCCGTGACTTTGTGCCTCTTTTGCTAACGCTGGGCGGAGTCAAGCCATAGAGATGTGGGCTAATATATAGGAGATAGCCATAGGAAATCTGCCCTAATATA